>NC_040016.1:23708632-23750591 GCF_000972845.2 Larimichthys crocea | reverse complement strand
ACAGTTACTATTTAACTTGTTAGCATGCTCCTCTGTTGCTTTCGGCTCGTGGTTCGTCTCTCCCACCTTAATTGTCCGTCTGAAAAACCTGAAAAAACCTGACGCTCCTGCAGCGTGTTATTAACCCCATATCTGCTAGTCTAGACATTTGCCAGGAAAACATTGCATTTTTTAACAAACACCAAGCACACCATACATTTTAAATGATTTTTACCCATTTTACAACTCTTCTTAAATGTTTTTTTAACCTTTTTTAAACTAAAACATATCTAAATGATTTTAATAGTATTTATACTACTATTTATTACATAGCTTCAACAACCTTTTACTGACAGTTTTAACCGGGTTACAAATAAATATATAATTTAGTCAGTATAGTAACATAGGTTGTTTTTAGCCAAAGTCTAAGCTGAGTCTGTCCCCAGGTTTTCCTGTTTTGAGTTTGCTGATGGACAAATAGCTTACTTGCTGCCAAAGTGACCAACTGCTGCTAATGGCAGCTGATGTTAGCTCAGCCCGATTCCATTGTCCGCTTGCTGGACTCCGAGTCAGGTGCCCATTTTAACAGCACTGACCACGAGTATTGCCCACTGGGTAACCCCCATCTCAGGCCTGAAAACCCAGCAATGAAAGCTTTAGTGTTCGAAACAAGGCCGGCGTCATGGGCGGGCTTTGGGGTGCCGTGCCCGCCCTCAGACTCACTTGTGCCCGCCCTGGAAATGAGCTCCAAGAACTCGATGGCATGAGAGCCTGTAGTGCAGAAGTGCGTGTTGAAGCAGTAGGCTTACTTCGGACCATATCTGAGCCCAGCTTTAGGTTCATCGCTGAGATGGTGCACAGAATACTGTCATACCTTGATCCCCCCAATACCATGCTACAGGCTGAGGACATTGATCTTTTCACTGGTGCACAACTCGTCAATTCTGCGTGTGCATGCATCGAAAACTTGCGCTCTGAGACAGAATTCATGACCCTCTTTGAGCGCTGCCAGGGAACAGAGCCCATAGCAAAAAGAAGGCGCACAATTAACTCCGCTTTTGCAATGTATGTTGTAGAAGGCAGAATTACACAAGATGACCCTAACAGCAAGACTGAACTGCGGAGGCTATACTTCAGTTGCATCGATGCTGTTTGTGGGGAAATTAGGGAGCGTTTCGGGGAGCGCAACTGCACACTGATGCATGCGCTCAAAGCTTTGGACCCGAATGATCCCGCTTTTCTTGATGTATCCAAAATACAACCCCTACTTCAGCTCACCAATACAACTGCTGTGGATACAGAGTACGCAGTAGCTCGACAGTTCTTACATGCTCGAATGAAAGATACGACTCCACCCGATGGGGGTGAATGGACAACAAGAAAAGTTCTACAGCATCTTCATCGACCCCTTGAGGCAATGCCAAGCGTAATAACTGCACTGAAACACGCATTGACCTTTGGCGCAAGCACTGCGCTCTGCGAGAACTCTTTTTCCACTTTGAAGAACGTTTTCACTGATCACCGACAAAGCATGTTGCACCAGCGTAAGGCCAATTTAATTAAGTTGGCATTTGAAAAGGACTTAACAAAAAAATTCAGAGAAGAGTGGAGGGACATGGTGTTGCGAAGATTTCACGTAGGCCTAGAGGGTAGACGTCGACTACCACTTTATTAATGGTGAGCATGAATTATTTTATTCTTGCTAGGCGCTCCAAGCGATGTGGTGAAAAATGCCAAATACAACAAAAATACAGTGTGGTGCTATAGCAGGCTATAATAACATATAGACTAATTCAAACACCTGTATGCACGTTACGTTATGAGTTCATTAAAAAAATGATTTTGTTATTCAGGGCTTTGTGTTGGAGGCTTAGTAGACCTATACAACTTTGCCGATATGTCGCGCCTGGTTTAATAGATGTGTTTGTTCTGTTAGCCTAAGCAATAGGCTACAACAGCATTTGTATCATTGTTATGGTATACACAATCGTTTTGTAGCTTTTTCTGTTGTAAATAAAACCAACAATTGCTGCAATGGTTACATGTCTATTCAGCGTTTATTTAAAAGAGACACCTATGTTGTTATACATAAATAGCTTATAAAATGTGTGCCCCCCCCAATCCAACGCAATGCCCGTCCGCAAATCCTTGTCTGGCGCCGGCTCTGCGGCAGAGTCTTACAGCTGCTGCTTCTACCAGCCTACAGTTGTGTTATGTGACCGTAGTAATATGTATTCTGTAAAGCAGGGGTCCCCAACCTTTTTTGTGCCAAGGACCGGCAGAAGCATAAAAAAAAATTCATGGACCAGTTGTCAATTTGTCAATTTTAATATACATTGCGAAAGACATTAACATTATTTAAATAGGCAACTCACACAGTTATTTCAGCCTATCATTTCTAAAAGTTGCTAAATGTAAAGGCTTTACAAATCTTGTCAAATCTTAGACCAAACCACACAGGAAAATACCTGACCAGACCAACAAGAACAGAACAGTTTGTACGTGATCATAACGTGTATATTCCTCTTTAGCTGTACAGAAGACTTGCCAGCTGTTCTTCCTGTGGTTCCATTAACAATATGCATCCAAAACATACAGTTCAGAACCAGGATACAATAAAACTAAACAAAAAATAGATCCACTTTACAAATAATGTCATCAACTTACTGAAATCAGTATCGGTGAGACCGCTGGGCCTTTTTGCCGGCCACAAGATAGTGATGGTCATAGCAGAAAAACCGGCCTCGCACAGATATGACGTTGGGAACGGGAGCAGTGTCTTCAGACCAAGCGTGCTGGTCTCGTTGTCTTCTCCCGATGCTTTGATCCAGAAGGATGACAGTGATGTTGAATCAAAGAGTGTTTTCAGTCCTCCGTCATTTCTGAGCTCAATCAGCTGGTCATCTTGTTTTGATGGGAGCCGGTCTCGACCATCGTCATTTTGAAATGGACCCATCCTTTGCCATTCCACAGGTCTTTTGAAGATGGGAAATAGCGCTCAAACGCATCAGACAGTGATGTCAGGTGGCTGAGTATCAAGTCGCCCAGTTCCGTCGGCTCTTCTGGACAAGTTGCTGAACATGTCAGAAACACCCTGATTGACGCACCGTGCCCAGTTGCCAGGTTAGCTTATTTAACCTAGGTTACGGCACCTGTGTATTGTTAATTAGTCCAGGCGGGTACCAGTGTCAGGAACTTATGATCCACAAAGCCATCACAGGGACGCTCATAGACACCCGCGGCTCTTCATTATGGTTTATAATAATAAAAAAAAATTACGAGCCAAATTTATCATTTATGGCATGATAATTTCAGTTATGTGTCTACATTTACACCTAAACATGATGTCAGGATAGATTCTATAGACTTCTATATTCCTCCAGAAAGGTATGAACTTTTTTTACTGTACAGTCATCAGTGCACATATCTACTATTGTTTTAGGATCAAAGATCTAATCCATATACTAACATATACTAACTGACTGTTGGGCGCACAGACCTTTTGTCTCTCATTGAACTAATCAGTAAGTATCCAAAAAGCTAGAAAAAAAACATGAATGGAAGCAATCCCAAATGGCTTCAACAGATAATTCCTCATCCAAACACTGTTCATTAGCATTTGGCAGTGGAGAGGGCCTGTAATGATTCTGCTGACATCATTACGGACCTGAACATGCAGCAATATCAACAGACAAAAACAGGCTAAACATGGGTTCTGCTGTTTATGTTCGTGCTGTTATTGTCGTATATTTCTTCTGCATTGTTGCATGATTGCTTTTCAGGATATCTAGTTTTCTTTACTGGCAAACTGGAATCAACGCTGGATTACTAATCAGGAAAAGCGAGGGACTGCCTCAGGGCCCCAGACCCTTTCTCCTGAATGCCCCAGGTTCAGTGTTAGTCATTTGGTTTATAGTAAATTACTCACATGCACATTTTTGAATATGCACTATTAAAATACAATATCTACTGTGAAGTGACCCTGAGTCAGCATCTTAAAAGAGCACTCCACCAACTCCACCTACATTTCCCATAATGGAACTTGATGACTGATTCAGGTGTTATGCTAGTTGTGGGTAATAAACGTCTTTTTCTTTAATACACCAAACAATGAATATGTTTGTTTTTAGCAGTTTTAGTAAAGAAGAAAGGTTTTGAGAACATGAGGCTGTGCAGGTCTTCTGCCCTTTGATGGGCTTACTTGTTTAGGTAAGCGCTAAATGTATAAACGTTGTAATGCTTTTCTTGCTTTGTTGCAGCTGGTTTATGTTGCCCTGAAAGCTCAATCCTCAACTCACAGCCACATTGTTGATTATAAGTAACAAACAGTAGCTGAGCCGTGACATTAACTGTGGTTAAAAGTGAAATCGGTTAATCGCTGCATCGCTAGATTAAAGAAACATCTGGAGCAAATAAGAATTTATCATTGGAATAGGAGCATATTACAACATGCATTGAATTAGCAGCAAAGCTGATTTCTGGCCCCTGGTACACACACTGAATTACTTTGCTGTTCTCTCTCTCGCTCTCGCTCTCTGTCTCTTACTCTCAGTCTGGTACCTAGAAAGTACCTCAGGAGCGTCAGGCTTGGCTGGTTTCCATTCGATTTCCCCTGCGGGTCATCCATCGGCCTGGGAACGTGGCGAGCTGGAGCGCCCAGCCCCGAGGTGATTAACGGAAGAAAGATGGCTGCAGTTCGCGGCGTAAATCCAAAGGCGTTTCAGGTGGAACACGGGTGCTTGTCTAGCAGTGAGGAATGGGGGGAGGCTTCAACCAATCCTGCACTGGAAACCTCTCTCCCTCTCTGCCCTTACTCCAGTTTTAGAAAATGTCTCAAAAGAGAGGAGAGTCACAGCAAACGGGAAAAGAGGATACTCAAAGGATATTATTTTAAGAAAGCCACAAAACAATCGGTAATGCTCAACGGAAAGCTACGCTCAGGGAAACGACACAGAATAGAGTGACAGAGGCTGAGAGAGCTAGAGTGGAAACCTGCGCACCCTGGGGTAATATTAGTGAATCCCATCTGCTGAACATCTGGCGCGAGGAGGCAAACGCGGAGCGGCCTGCTCAGGAAATCTTAAATTTAGCAGCTATGCATTCACAGAGGGCAAGACAAGCTGCAGTCCTGCTGAGACTGATGGAGACGACAGCTAGATAAACTACCCATTCATCATCCACCTAACATGTTCTTCTGACCAATCAGATAAGAGAATAGCTGTAGATCTGCAATGAACAGTTACATAATCCACTGATTATTTTAAATTAATTGTTTTAACTTTATTTAATACTGACAAATGTCAAGATCAGGCTTGAGCCTAAAATCATGGTTTAAATGTTGCCTGACAAGCACACACAAAAGAACACTAAATATTCTCTTTATAATGAAACTGAATTGCTCACATCAATCAATCAATCAATCAATCAGTCAATCAGTCAATCAAATCATAATCAATCACTGTACTACAATGAGAATTATAGTTTGTTAAAGCCACTATTAAAATTTCTGATTTTGCTGCCAGCCAGTGGTGGATTAAAGAGACAGACAGCAGTTAAAAGACGTTTTATGTTCACTCAGTGATGCGTGTCCTGGATATTTCTGATGCAACTGCCTTGTGCTGTACACAAACTGTAGAAACCTCCACTGCTTAATTCATGAATACGTTTGGTTCTCAGTCCAGCAGGACTCGTCCATCAGCGCTTAGACATAACTGTAACTGCATTACATGATTTATCTGCTAGAATCAATTACAGTCAGACTGAAGGTTTAATTTTCCTGCACAAACCTGTTAATTTGAATGAACAGTTTAATAAGTCCTCTCAGATGATTGTTCCGTGGCAGCAGTCACTGACAATTTGTCAGATTACTTTGTTGCAGTCACCCACATTATATGATCAAATTGCCCAAAGCAATATTTTCAGTCAATTAGTATAACCTGAACTCTGTGATTGATTTTTAATCCACAAATGGCTGGACTGCCCGTCAGGGTCTACTGTTTCTGTCTATATGTATCTGAGGGAAGGACAGGTGGAAGTGATTACAGGGAGTGCGAGGGCCTTGATAACTGGAGTGTGACTGCGTTATAGGAAAAGTCAAAGTTGCCATTAGAACTCCAAACCTGTTCATTAGCACAACCATGGCATGTCCAAGTAACTGACAAGCTTCATGCCCGACTTCATCTCAGCTGTCTAACTGGCTCTGCAGGTGGAGAGCCACAATCTCAACTGTTCTCTTTGCATGAAGCTCAACCATTTTAGTGTCAGAGGGATTGTTGCATGTTCAGTTCATTATTAAACAGACAGCAGTGTGGCTAGATGGCAATGAAGGTAGCTGTGTTGGTGGTCGATGGATTGCCATGAAGGGAGAACCTGAATGTCTTTTCATCTTGTCCCCCGCATGAGGTTTAAAGTTTTCAAGTATTCAGAGACGTACTGTATCAACATCTACTGTATGTCTAGTCATGCGTCTCAGATGTATCCTCATGACTTTGACATATTGACATATGCTGACAACACCTGGATGGATTTGTGATAGATAATTACAGAAGCGTGCTAGCAGAACTTATATGAACTTCTTATATAAGTTGTTTTTCTCTCTCCATTTGATTTTTTCTATTTTTCCTTCTTTTACCTCCCTATCCTGAACAGGGTCGAACAGGGTGACCTTGCACTATGACAACGTCCAGACATGTTTACCTCTGGGAAAGTGATCACCCATTGTAGTTTCTGATAAATACCCTGCTCACGTGTAACATTTGTCATTTCCTCTGCAGACTGCCGTGTACTCTGTATGACTGCTGACCTTTTTTGCAAAGAATAAAACTACTCTAGTCTTTAGATCAGTCTCTCATTAGTTCATAAGAATTTCTGCAACACATTGAAATGCATTTTGCATTTACTTCAGTGGGACAGTATCTAAGACAAGGTTAGGACCTCAACTTTTATCCATCAAAAATGGATCACAATTTGATGAATTTCAGCACACAGCTGAGTTCTATGACACATTTTTATGGTGGTTTGACTTTTTGATCAATGAAAGTATTTGGAAGGATGCTCACAGTTAATTTTAACACAGTTAATTTTCTTGCACATTTTTACCCTTTTCTGTACTTATTCTATTGCAACTTTTTGGTCCATAAGGCACAAGTAACTATTGAATTGAACACAGTTGGTCTAATGAGACACATAAAGCCCAGGGATCACTTTAAGACAAGACTTTAAGCCCTGGACTTGAAAAATAAGCAGATTTCCTTGATTTTAAAATGACCTGTTTCACAAGCTGAATGAAAATGAACTGAGTTGCAGTGTGGCAAAATCCTTCACCGCCCTCATCTCACATGGGGTCAGTGGGAGAATTGGCTTGGAGATTGAAAGGCAAACGCAAAACATGAAGTAAAATCAGACAGCTCAAAGAGTGCCAAAGAGCACAGGGGCTTAAAGCTCAACAGAGATGTAAGATAGAGAGAGAGAAAGGTCACTAGAGATTAAGAAAAAGGAGAGGGCATTGCTGTTTAAACCACCTCCCCCTGGAACAAAGACAAATCGGGCTATGCTCGCTATGCCCCCCCAAGTCCCTATCTCTCTCCAAGGAGGAAGCCAGCATCTCCCAAGCATTAAAGTGGAAAAACCAACGCCACTGCAAGAATTTAATGAGGAGGGCTCTGCACTGTTCTGCACTCAGTGTGTGACACAACACTTCTTGGCATGTAGTGATTTTCTCTCTTTCTCTCTTCTTTATTCACTGCCTTTATTTCCACTGGCTACACTGAAGGAATGGAGTATATATTCAGGCTTGAAACCAGCCCAGGCCCACTCAGTACTCAGTGTTAGGAAGCAACAATACCATGCTTCCCCTCAGCACCGAGTATCCTCTATGCACCAATCATGTAAAGCAGCATAAAGGTTACAAGTCCACTATACACAAGGAGACGTTTTATTGGATTATTATTGATCTGTTAAAAGTAGTAATACACCAATACATGGAGATTTTTGTTTGTTTTACCTTCGTGCTGGATAAAAATATGGATAATGGATGGATGTGTCTAACACTGACACAGATCCAGGATGTGTTCAGCAGAGCTCAGAAAAAAAGGCTGGAAGCAAGGGGGGAAACTGTTAGTCAAGCTCCAGCAAATGTCAATGAACAAACAAACAAAAAAATCCCGCCTCTGCTTCAGTTACAAAGTGCCCACCACCCGTGTAGTGGTGCTACATCACTGCTGTACCAGGCGTGTAGTCACCGCATTATTAGTCTGCAGTTACTCTTCAGTGTTATCTAATTAAAGCTCAGAGTTGTTAATAGCTCAGGTCAAAAACATGCTTAGATGACTCTAATGAATGCATCTACATTCTGACATATGACCTGTAAATCTTGTTATTTTAGCTTATTCTGGTGTTTAGACAGATGTGTGATCATTATGATGAAGATATAAAGTAAAAAAAGTTGTGAACCACCTCATAAACTTGAACCTCTCTGAAACTCTCAGTGGTTACAAAAACAGAATGACTTTCATTAAGGAGATGTAGACATTGAAAGCTTTGTAGATCAAATTGAGCTTGTGCTGCTTTTCCACACAACCTTCCCACTAGCAAAACTGCATTGACTGCCGATCATCATACATCCCTCTCATTGGTCTTAAGCTCCAGTACTGACTTTAAACAGATCACAGTTGAATGGATTGATGTGCGCACCTCTACAAAGCTCCAACACAAGGAATGAAAAGCAGAGCTGAAAAGAAGGTTTGTGCTCCCTTCCTAAATATTTGATCAAGGTACAAATCACAGGCAGCCATGACATTGGAAAGCAGGCACTGAGTTTTATTTTGGAGCTGCTTATGTGGAGATTGGTGGGGGGTTAAAATTTAATTTAAGGAGTAGGAGGCAGGAGAGCTTGCAGATGAGGGGAGGGGCAGTCTGTGTTGAAAGTGGGGGAAGAGGTTGATGGATGAACACTTCCAACACTGGTCTGATTGAGTGGTGAAACAAACCATATGAATTAAAGCTTGGTGGCAATCCAGAGTAAGCACTCTGAGGGCCACAGCTGAGCTATGTAAGCAAAAAACATGTTTTTCTACACAAAGACTGTACTATCTACATGTCATTAGAAAACAAACGGGCAAATGCCCTAATTCTAATTATGTAAGTACTTTGACAAGACAAGATCATTACTCAAACCATCAGCAGACTTAAGCAATTCAAAGTGGGGAACATGAATGCCAGAACCAAACTGATTTAATCAATCAATGTTGAGAAACATTGTGGTGTAGGATTTATTCTGTGGGGACGGTCAATGTTTGAACCAAATGTAACCAGAATCCATCTGATATGTTTAATCTTGATCACTGACAGCCTGAGAGCACAAAACTATTATTTTAAAGTCACTGCATTGGTTTTCTATTAGTTTTTAGATTTTTGGATCCTCTTATTAGTTTTGAAATATCTGGCGTGGTACCAGCATCTTTCAGACATACTCCTTAGATGAGTACCACGCAGATCCTCTGCACTGGACTCTAAATCTCAACAAAAACACATGGTAAGTCTGCCTTCAACTGAGCTTTAAAGTTTCATCCATCTATTTTAATAATATTTATTAATTTTTGTAAAAGTCTATAATTTGTTCTGTTTTGACTTTCCGCTCTGTGAAACACTTCCCTAGCACCCTGCTGCTAACGTGGCTCCAACAAAATGATGAAAATGGAGTTTCAGTCTCTGTTATGGCTCCTTCTCCTCCAGTGATGCGAGTCATTAGCATCAGTTCATTGGGTCACTGGCTTTATGTTAAAAATATCAGCCTGAGCTGAAGCCTGCTCTAAGTCACTACAGCAATTTTCTTGACAGACTAAATTAGTGAGCAGTGCTCATCATCAGCAAACTTGAGGTCTTGAGGTTTAAAATGTGTGTTCTACGGTATTTATAAAAAGACATCAAAGTTCTGCTTGTGCTATTTTACTGTATTCTGTCCAGATCTCAGCAATTAACCCACTGAGTAAAAGATGATTATCACTGACAGGAAGGATGGCCAAAACTACAAAATAAGATCCAGGCTGTAAATAGCAGGAGTTTGGTTTCCTCTCAGTATCTGTGTCTAAGCCAACACTGACCGGTTATCTTCATAAAATGATAATATTGTATTTATTTCCTCATTAACAGCCAAGGAGGCGATTTTAAAAGGTGTCCTTGTCTGTCCTCAACAGTTTGCATCTTTGAGATTCATCCTGAATCCGAAATGTAATCGCTTAATTCATTAATGACTTTTACTGCACATGCTACTTTGTAAGCACTTAACAACTGTAAAATAAGTTATTGTGTGTGTGTGTGTGTGTGTGTGTGCATGCACATATATTTTTCCATTCTGGTGAGAAATGGGATTTAACTTTATGGCCATTAGTTTGGGCTGTGTTCAGAATAATAATCCATGCTTATAGAAGCATGGTAATGTGACCAGAGATGGGAGAAACCCAGGGGGCCGTCAACAGGAATCCAACACTGCTGTATGAATAAGACTGAATGGGGGAGGGCACAGGGAATATGCAAAGAAAAAGAAATTACATTTCAGATAGTAAAGAAGGAGAAATAATGAAAAGAAGGAAATGACTGACATAAGGGAAAATTTCGGTTGGGGGGGGTAAAGAACTAGAAAAAAAATGAAGAAATAATAATGAATGGGGAAAAGGAACAGAAAGAAGGTCAAAAGGGAAAAGAGGAAGAAAAGGAAGAACAAAAGGAAATAGTTTGAGTGGAAGTACTACAAAGAAAGAATGAACAGATGAACAGAAAAGGGAAAGAAAAGAATAAAGAGTGCAGATAAAAAGGAGAGAGAAGAATGATAAAATAAAATAAAAAACATAAGCTGTGTTTGGAAAGAGTGAGAACAAAGGAACCAGCAAGAGGTAAAAAAGAAAAGAGCAGAAAGAAGAAGTTAAGTAGCCAAGCAGAGGAAGGGAAAGCTCACTAAACTGTTAAGTAAAACATGAGGACTGTTGTCTACCTGACACGCCAAATATCATAGTAAGATGGTGACATTTCTTTCACCTTTCTCAGGGAGAAAGCAGCTGCTTCCATTCCACTGTCAGCAGGGATGACTGATGGAAGTTGAGTGAAGTGCATTATACCATTCAAAATGAAAAAGCGTTCTGGGAAATGGCAGGAACACCCATCTACACCTTTCACCGGTGTATCGGAGAGCTGTCACAGTCTCAGAGTGAATGGCCACCTATCGAGCCTGACAAAAGAACACAAAGTGTCTGGAAGTCCTGACGTGCGCCAAGGTGGTGGTGGATTGGGTTGGGGGGTGGAGGGGCCTGTGGCCAAAAGAACCACCACCTGGCAACTGTCTGCCACCTCTCTGTCAGCAATAATCCTTTAAATTGCATCTTACAGCTTCCAAAGTGACTCATGGCCTCACCAGTTTCAATCTGGGGGGGTTAGGTGGAGTGTGAACTCTCTTTGGCTTTCGTTATGTCCATTTGTTTTCCCATCTCATCTCCTTCTCCCCTCACCTCCCAGTGTTTGTTTAGTGTCGCCGTTGGTTAGACCCGTCAGCCTCCATGGCAGCCGACAGCCTGTCAGTCTAAGCTCCTTTTAACACTCAGCAGCCCTGCACAGTGACACAGAAGCTCCCCTGGCATCACGCTTAGCAAAATGGAAAAAAGGGCTTGGCGGCGTACACCTCTCCACTCTCATCAGCGTCTCGTGCTGTCTTTATGTCTTTCTCTTTCCTCTTTGTTTTTCCTCTCTCTGTGTCTCTGCACGCAACCGCAGCCTGCCAGTGGATCTTGCAGCTTCTATTGGTTCACCGAGAGCGAATGGAGACTGAAAAGAGAAGTGTAAAGGCTTTTTTGCCAAAAGTATATTTAACTATTTTTTTACTCTAGCTGTTTGCCTTGGCACTGTTATGATACCAATATCAAACCTATACTGTTTTTATTAAAAGCACTGATTTTAAAAAGGTCAGTTTTTCTTTTTAGACTCGTTTAGCTTATTTTATGTCTGGATTTTAAACCCTAAACAGCAGACAAAGATGAACATGGTGGAGCATTTAGTAGCTAAAGAGGCCAAAACAGAGCTAAAAGAGAGGGCGGATCTGTGAGGCAGTTCTGCTGTGGATTCGTTCTGCCCCCAGGTGGCCAAAAAACGTTTAAAAAAGCAATATCAAATCAGCAATAGTGTGAAGTGCTTGTGTGAGAACTTTGCTCATTAAAATATATATATATAATATATAGATAAGATATATATAGTATATATATATATATATTATATTATATATATGAAGAAAAAAAAACAAGATTACAAATGGATCTAGACACTCAACCTTCTAGTCTGTCATTTTTTTAGCAGTATTATGAGCACCAAGAATATTGTTTAATATCCAGTCCTTGTTGCCAAGCTGAGAGAAACATCAAACTCATTGATGCCACAAATCCTTCACACATGGACAGCAGTGTGTTTTGCTACTGTTTCTCTTTAAACACAATGCAACTGGAGCTATAATGGAGAGAGACTGCCTCAAAGTATGTTTGATGCTTAATTCTAGGATTTCTCCAAGAACATTAGTCAGACGTATGAATAAAACGGCTGCAACAGAAGCACGATGGTGATAATGGCAGGGAATCAGAACATATGGAAGCAGACACAAAACTTTGCCGGAAGCAAACAAGACTTAGCAAAGCAGAATGAACAAAGTAAAAAAAAAAAAAAAGTGGAGAGCGATGGGAGGGGGGTTCTCATAGGCCTGACTGAGATAAAATTCTGGAGGCACCTTCCAGAAAATGAAAGAGGAACACCCCCTCCTCTTCTCCAAATAATCCAGCAGTGTACTTGATTAAAACAATGAAGTGGAACAATGGAGAGGGAGGAGAACAAGAAAAAAGTGGTTGAAGAGTGTGCCTTATTTTCAGCAGCCCATTAAGTCTGAGAGCAACGGGGCCCGGCAGAACAAGGCGACCAGGCTGCTCCTTCTTTTCCCAGTGTTCTCCATTTTCAGGCTGCACTGAGGCCACAAACTCATGAGACGCAGAGAGAGAAAAAAAAACCTGATGAGGAACAGATTAAAAACCTAACAGGCACGCTCAGCTGAGCAGAAACGCTGATCGAAAAACAAAATAAGGCGATGCTCTATGCTCGGCTCCACTCGTATTCGTATTCTTGAGATGTCGTTAGCGCCTCTGCACTTAATATCATCATTATTATTGTTATCATTATCAGGCCTATTTATCTTTAGTTTCCCCCTTTGTGCAACAAAACAGCATCATTTCCTGCTAAAAATCAATAGCACAATAAAGGGGATGTTTTCCGTTTTTCACCATTTATCTGGCTCCTGATCCCCCCAGCCACCACCACCACCCCTCCACCCCCACCACCACCCCCTTCTCTCTCTCAAGCAGCTACCTCGTAATGACAAGGCGACAGATACCAAAGCAGAATCCTACATGGATAACTGCCTGACGCCACCCCTCCCAACCTCTCCGTTGCATCTCACATAGACATACACACACAAACATGACACGGTATCTTTTAATCAATCTATTAAGGAAAGCCAGGGTGGCGCTGACAGGCCCCGCGCTGACTGATAAAGTGACCCGGGAGTCGACGTGCAAGCATTTTACTGGCCACAGCGGAGGCCAGATAATAGCTCGGTGAGCACTGAGATGATGATGATGATAATGTTGGCAACCGAGGGCCACGAAGCATATCCAATCCCTTCCCTAAATGTCAGCCCTCCCTCTGTATCGCTGCGACAAAAAGGCTCAGAGAAAAGGTTTGTGACATGGAGGCCTGCTTTGAATGGTTAACAAACCCACTTGTCTCATTTGTCCCTAGATTTTAAAAGAAGCAGAGAAGGTCCTCGTGTATGCACACACACACACACTCTAACAGCAGAGAAAAAGGGTGAATTCAAAAAAAGGGGGAAAGAGACAGAGATAGATTGAAGGAGGGGTGTGTGTGTTTGTGGGGGTGAAAAGATGTGCTAGCTCAGGCGCTTGTTGTGAGATTACAATGACTGTTCTGTTTTTCCTCCCAGCCAGGAGCGACAGGACCCATTCATTTTTCACAGCGGAAAGCGACAGATTGAAGGCCAAACATCTCTTTTTTTCCGTGTCCCTCCTGTCTCTTTCTTTCTTTCTTTCTTTCTTTCTTTCTTTCTTTCTTTCTTTCTTTCTTTCTTTCTTTCTTTCTTTCTTTCTTTCTTTCTTTTCTCCCTCTCTCACATGTGTTTGGTTAACCCAGGGCTGAACTGCTGTGCAGTGACAGGGGCGTGATGCTTTCGACGCTGACACCACACGCTGCAGACGGAAAAGGAAAAGTGATGCCCTGTGTCAGCTAGCGGACACCTCGCGGTGATGTTCAGTGCTTTCCATCCCCCCAAAAAGACAGATGTTTGTGAGGCTGCAAACCGGCCATTATGTGGGTGACTGGGGGGCGTGTTGGCAGCAGTCAGGTTACTCGTGCCGACACAACACCGCAGCACACACTTCCTGTATTTCTAACGGCACTTGGCTGAATCATTGCGGGTGTTGCCTTGCTGTGAGGTATGACATTATTAAGGTGGACTGCAGCGTAAACAATGCACTCTCCTCTTGGAAAGCTCAAAGGATAAAGCGCTCATCCATGCTTTCCCCACGATGCAGGCCGGAGCTGAAGCATCTGTAATTGCCGGCGTCATAGCCTCCAAGCTGAGGGACACACAGGGAGGCGCTTCAAAGATGAGCGGTATGCTTTATGAAACAGCAGGCAAATACAAAACTGAATATACATGAAGTCAGATAAATCACCCGCACTTCTCTCAGATGGCTTCTATTCCGTGAGCTTTTTTTCCACATGGACTGTGACTCTTTCACTCAGGTTGGTCAAATTAACCAACCTATTTAAAAGACCTCACGCATGTATGCATGCACAGGAAGCGACATATAAGAGATGTAGTTTTACAGACACGCTGCATTTTAACACCACTGAACAACAGCCTGAATATCAGAGACACATGTGGATGTGATCATAATCTCTACATCATGCTCGTGTTCCTTCTGCTAAAAATGTTCAGTGAACAGAAGAGAAAAAAAGGCACGATGAAACGCCCATCCATGTTGTCTCTGTTTGTGCTGCTGTTCATGATTCTTGAACATAACATGACGTGTTCTTATTTATATATCTTATTTTCTTTGCATATCAATTTGCATAATTCCGAAGTGAAACGATATCTACAAAATGAATCGCTATAGATGTGATGCATGTAAGTGTGACTCTTCAGTCCATGTTTAAGTAATTCCAGTAAAACAGAAATGCTAAAAATGAATTCTTCCAATGCTTTCTTTCTTTATGTATTTATTATTTATTATTTCTTTTAGCTGATTATACATCATCAGCCACCGTTTGCATGTGGCCCACGGGTGACATATTTTTATGGAAAGCCGATCTTGCCTTTCCCTGTGTTTTTCCAACACAATCTCCTGGCTAAGAGCCTTATTAATAGAAAAGAAGAGCGGGCTGGAGGTAAGGAGAGCAGCGCTGAGAGCCCGCAGATGATGATACCCAGCAGGAGAGAAGCACACTCGTCTCTGTTTCTACATCATCTGCCAGCCGTTAACATGAACCAGCCACCTTGGGCTCACTCAAAGCCAGTATCATGACAGCATGTGGTGGAACCGAGGGGAGAGAGAGGAGTGAAAACAGGAGGTCAAGTAGAGAGAGAGAGAGAGAGAGCTCATCAGTGGTCCACATCCTGACCTGTGGATTTGCCCTTTGGCGACGATGCTTCTCCAGACATCCGTGGTGTTGCTAAAGCATAACAAATTTGCAAATGAATATCCACCTATCCATCTCTCGTCCTTTAACCATCCATGGCTTATATTTCCTTATATTTCATCAAAATAGATTTTCACCAACCAAAAAAGATGTTTTCAGATTTTTCTATCAATTTGTTATCTCTCAAAAGTCAAAGTGACACGCGGCTGACATGCCGTGTGTCATTCTGATGTGCGGGAAGCTGCACCCCCTCCTTTCCTGTTTCCTTTCACAGCACATAATGTACTTCAGATTTGATTTTCTTTATTTGAATCTGTACTGTGTTATTTTTAAACCGTATCTCAGAGTTGATAAAACATAACATGTGTTTTGTTTGAATAAACGCATGTTGTTTCACCTGCAAATAATCATTAATTAGTAACTACTGCGTCAATACTAAAATGTATGTATGCATTTAGTTTTTTCATCTTGAATATTTAGTCTGAACAAAAAAAAAAAAATCTACAAAGTACCTCTATTTTCAGTAGTACATATAATCATCATGTTTCCATGGACAATCACAAATAATAATAATAATTCATTCATTCTTAACCACTGGGACAAATCATCCATCTCTTACAGCAGCTCTCTGTTACAGCTCGGCACACTTCAGTTTCTCTTCACATGTGTGATCAGATGGAATTAAGATGAAAAAAGAGGGGATGAAGGAACACACCACAAATTTTCTGAATGTCTAACAGGAGCCTCATTCCCAAAATTGAAAGCCGGCCCATCAATCCAAACAGTATATTAATACTGCTCTGGGCTAGTTAAAGCAGTGAGTGTGTTCATTGGTCAACAGGGCAGTGTTATCGTTTGCTCTCTGACTTTCTCATTCTGTGTGTGTGTGTGTGTGTGTGTGTGTGTGTGTGTGTGTGTTTTACAACATCTCTTAAGACTCATAAGAAATTTAAGAGCTAATCTAGGCGAGGTGAAAGTAGGCTAATACTGTCCGACTAACCGGCTCCATGATAACAGACAGCTCCAGAGCTCCAACACGAGCTTGTCGGATTTGAACACCAGACTGATTCCTCTGATTTCTATAAAGGCTGAGTGAAGCCTGGTTTGCTCCACACCAATTTGAGAGCACAGCTGGGCAATATATCAATTCACTGTCAAGATCAGGACATGACACAACCCTGAGACAGTGTTCTCTCATCATAACGTAAAAGCTTTCATTTTAAATGTGTCATTTAGTCGTTTTACATTGGTGAGCTCATCTGAACGCTCTGGCTGTTAAACAGTTTTATCACTCGACATCTCCTGTACAGAAATCTTCCTCTTTTACTTCTTCTCTCTGATGAGGAAATATATTTTGAATGTGTCCTGAAATACATCTAGAGGAAATATATAGAACTGTTTTGTCCATATCGTCCAACCGCTATTGGATCTAATTCTACTATTGGATGACAAAGATGCTCCCAGATGGAGTCCCTTTGTAAAATATTATCACATGCATAGAAATCTATTTTTTATGGTTGGGTGATGGTGAACGTTAAAAGATCATAGCTCCAGAATTGAATGCTGAAAGCTCTTGGGAAGCGTGTGAAAGTGCCTAAGTCAGAGACATTTCCAGGATCTTCCACAGCTGGATGAGTGTAACGCACATGGACCGGAGTCAAGGTCAAATTTGATTTGTTGAATTTATTTTCCCATTTGATGAAAGACATTTCTCCTCCTTCAGTGTGACAGTGAATGCAATAGAGAAGGTGTTGTTCATGTTCAGGTGTTGGCTCCTGAGGGGTTTAAATGCTGAAGGCTTGGACTTCACAAACTGGGCCCATGCAGGGGTCTTTGATTTAGCTTGGATTGAAGCAGAGGATTTCCTTTTCAAAGCTGAATGAGAAATAGTTCCACTCTGTTATATAATAGCTGGAAATTAGCCCAATTAAAGAAATGAAGCATATAGGACACTGTGTGTGTGTGTGTGTGTGTGTGTGTGTTTTCCCCCAGTAGCATAGTGGTGTTACACAGCACTCTGGGTAATCTTCAGTCAAATCTTATTATTTGTGGATCCCCTCTGAGCTCTCTACGTGACAGCCCCAAAAACAGACATGAGGTCTGCTCCCCCCTCAGCAATGAGTTGAGCCTCAACTGCATTTTTCGGGGTTATGTGCCTGAGTGTGTGAAGCCGCTTCACAGCCCTGCTGTCTCGCTTCAGGCAGTGAGATAACGGCTTTGGCGTACGCGCCGCCGGCTGACAAGGCATCACATCTTCCTCCTTTTATCTAGCCATCTGACCCAACTACAGACCGAGCCTTCCCATTCATCCTTTACGGAATCCCATCACTATTGCACATTTTTTTCCAAGTTTAATTGATATTTAAAGGGTTAAAAGGGGGATTAAAAAAAAGAAAATAATGACTGAGTTTCACCAGGGGGAAGAAAGTAGAGGGAAACACGCTCCTGTGATAACGTTGAGCTTTGAACGGGGTTCAAACTCATCGCTCAGCTACATAAAATCATCCCACTAACTGCTTTTTTGCGTCTCCGACAGTTTTTAGTCGACGTGCCGGTGCCGGGGAAGCGCGTCAAGCCAATAAGCACGAAATACTCCCAGCCGGTGACCCGTTACAGGATACTCAATGAAGGGTTTTGACTTTATTCTATTTGCCCATTTAAGACGCGCTTCGTCCTGACAATGCCACAGTGAAAAGCACATTCCTTCATAGCCACGAGCCCCAAAAGAAGCCCAGTGTTTGACTTGTAGTGGTACGAAACTTACCAGGATGACACTCGGCCCAGAGGAGCACGAAGGCTGGCAAAATGAGAGAGAAAATCCACCAGCAGTAACAACACGATTGCAGTAGCCTCCACATGGTAGTAATATGCACGTCGACATGCAAACAATAAGCAGCAACAACTGTTGAGTTTCTCCCTTTTGCGGGCTAATCAGCGACGCCTTCGCTGCGTAAAAAGCTGCGCCGGAGACGCAGCGCAGACGGAGACTGGACACGGTGGAGGTGGAGGGCGGAGAATTTTTTAGAGGTCCAGTAAAGAGTCTTTCCGTCCAGAAATCCCACCGATATTCCCGGATATGAGCATAACACTCGGATCTGATGTGTTGTTGGTGAGCCTGTATGCAGCACGGGAAGCGGCGGCTCCGGGGAGACTAGCAGCGAGGGTCCACACGGCGCGGCGTCGCTCCTGCGGCTGCGACGGTGGAGGCAGCGCTCGTCGGGCACACAGAGAGGGGAGAGTCGGTGTTGATGGTGGTTGTGGTAGTGGTAGTGGTGGTGGAGGAGAGGCACTGGAAGCTTTCCATTCCTCCGTCCGTCCAGGAAGTAGCGTTAGAGCTCAAGTCTGGCAGAGACTTTAAAACAGTCTTGAGGGGAGAGAGAGAGAGAGAGATGAAAGGGAGAGAGAGGATGGAGAGGGAGAGAGGTCATTCTTCTGGATCCTAGCGCCGACGAGAGAACGCGCTCAGTACAATAGCAGGCACATGTCCCATAATAACAGGTAATAATAGATCTGTGCTCCCCGCGGGTCCTCGATCTTTTTGTTCATATTAATGACCCCAGAATAGATCTACATTAGACAAAGCACCCCGTTTCATTTTGTCCTCGAGATCTGTCTGATGGTTAGTTCAGTCATGAGCTTCGAATAATGTCAGGTGTAGCCTCCACTAACAAGCAACAACAGAAGAATACAATTCTATTAGTTTGAAGGCAAGCAAAGGGAGAGGAACATGTGATGAAATGCAGTCTGCCGGTGTAGGACTGACACAAACCATCCCCATCTCAGAGGTGATGTGACAGCATCAGTTCAGCCAAATGGTATGATGATGATATCATGAAAATATGATATACAACATATTTTTAAGAGATGGTGGTGTCTGTGTAATCCATAGACCTCGGGAGATTTTTGAAACATCTTTCCTAAATGTGGGCTCCACTTGTCAGACTGTCAACACATTCCACATCAGGTTCATGTGACTGAATGAAGCAGTCAAACTATCACTTGGAACATATTCTGCGAGCAGATCACTGTGGTCTGTATTATTAAAATGTGATTTCATCACATTGACTCATTTTTATTTTATGAGTTTTCCTGGTTCCATTTTATTACAAAATGAATATTGAAATGATGTTCTTGTCTTCTAAATATGACTTAAGTGTGTTTTGGACTGTGCCTGACTTATTATAAGGTACTCCTGCAATCCCAATAATGTCTGCCGAATACACTGAAGTATTAAGATATTCTTCGTGTTGTATAACTACACTGCATTTGGGAAAGCTATTTTCAATTCAACCCCAAATTTCAATATGATGCAGCGGTGCAGTGTGTTTAATTAAGGAATGGAACAAACAAAGAATGTTCATCTGATATTGTCATATAACGCTTTATTTAAACAAATAATCCTTTCAAGAAATGTGCTGTCTAATCTCTTTGCATGGCCCCAGCTGCAGATCCATTCTTTCATCTGTGTATTTATAAACTCAATCCTCTTGTGTGCATTGTGAGTGGTCTACACAGTGATTTGAGTTTGGGCACTTAGTCTCCGTCAGCAGCCGGGCAGATGAGTTCTGTACTATGGCTCATCAACACAGGCAGAGAAGGGCCAAATCCCAAGGCCCTGTGAGACTACTGGCTACGACTGTTATCAGCTGCCAATCACAAGTCCACGAGTCCAGTCTGTCATTGAGTGTGAATAGGAGTCACTTGTAGCTGCAGGGTAAAGGATGTAACAGAGATTTATTAGTGCCCAGTAGGTGCTGGTGAAAACCAGCCCACCATGCTCACCAAAGGCACCTTTGGACCAGGGTTCAGTCATTTTTGCTCTAATAAACAGAGCACTGCTCTGTCATAAACGGTAGCAACAATTATTCAAAAAGCTCTTCTTCTGGGTACTGCAGATTTTTCAGTAACATTGAATTCTATCAAAATAAATAGAGACTGAATAATATCACTAAACAGCATTTTAGTTCACGATGGATGATGGATTACATGCATGCATTCAGGTTTACCTAAAAATCCACTGACAGAAGCTTTTTATGACAATTCTGATGGTGTCAAAACAGTAACCAATACCAGGCACAGTGACATCTGTGAAGTTTGGTGTAACAGACAGAAACTATGTGCTACTGACAACATAAGAAGCATTACATAACAAAGACAACTCATTCCATTCCTCTACTTAGACTGTAAAATATAGAGATGAAATCTCCAGAAACAAGGCAGCCAACTGCAGGTTCTTTTTCAATGAACTCACCTTTGGGCCGAGCTGGTTGTGTTAACTCAGTTTAAGTTGACACACTTAACTTTAATTAACTAAACTAACTTTAGTTAACCTAATAAAAAAAAAATACTTTTGTCAACTAATAATTTAATGTCCAGTGTGTCAGATTTAAGGGGCTCCTCAGAATAGGCCACAAAAGGAATATAATATGCATAACTATATTTCATTAGTGTATAATCACCTGATGAAAAGTACCATAATAACACACACAATCACAACTCCAGAACTGTTGGTAAGGATCAGGTTGTGGTGCAGCCTGAGGACCAAAAAAAATGGAATACCTCACCCTTTAATATCTGCCTAATCAGACATAAATAACTTAAAAAGAATATGCAAAAGAATTTATTGGCATGCAGATGACAGACTGAATACTTTCCCTTCATATGAGTTGTATAACTCCCAACATCATCTCTATCTATATATATATTTTTTTTTTTTAATTAGAAAACTCTGTAGAAATCTTAAAAATTTAAATATCAAGAGTGACAAAGGGCTTTATATTGTATCTGAATGCAAGATTTGATATAATTTTTTCTGTATACATATTAATGCAATTATTGTTTATTATACAAGTGTCACGTGTTGGATAGCAGATTGTCATGGCATCAGCTAATACGATCCTTTAATCAAACAAATAATTAAAATAATTCTACATAATTTGTGTTTCTGAGTCTAACCCTAATCCTTAATTAATGCCAACAAATAAATAAATAAATAAATAAATAAATAAATAAATAAATAAATAAATAAATGTGGTTTTGACAGTGAGACGAGAGTGAAACAACCAAACTTGATAAATGGTTTGACAGCAAGATACACACATTAGTAAATGCATGAGTCTGACTCAAATAATGGGCATAATGCCAGTGAGCTTGTGAGCCTAATGTGACTAGGTAGGTGCATATACAGTATGCAGTATGAAGCTCAGTATGTACACCTGATGATACGGAACTGTGCATGCACAACTCAGAAGTGGTTATTCTAATTAAATGTGTAGTGTTCACAGGGAGCTAAACAGAGGATTCAAGAGCAGCATATATATATAAATAGCACATACTGCTAGTTCTGTTTTTGCATGTGTAAATATGGATAGTATGATCAGAGTGGCTTTTTATATGCATTGTGCATGACAGTAGAAATTGAAAACAGTGAAATATCCATCAGAACATGACGGCTGCATTGGCGTCCGTGGGCTCAAACTGTCAGGCATGTTGTCTTTCTGACCACAGAGAATTTACTGACATCACAACAGATGTTTTGGCTTTGACTGCTGATGTAAAACACATGCAGAGGTTAAACGGCGTGTGGAGCAGCCTGGTGCTCATCAGCCTACATTACCTGCACCACACTAACATAATATTCTTCATGGCAGAAGCATGAAGAATGACCCTACTCTTATCTAACAACAGAAACTGGATGTAGAGTGTCAGCAAAGCATTTCTTTTAACTTCATTTCTGTGAAAATCCAGATTTCGTCTGAACTGCACAGATTTCTGCAAGACTTGGGGGGTGGGGGTAAATTTAGAAAGGGATAATCTGATGTTTTTTTCTCAGGTTTACACTCTAAAGTGTTTAAGTGTTTAGTAAAAAAGTAGCTGCCGAAAAAGAAAGTGTGGTCAGTTTGTCACTTTTTGTTTCCATTTTCTTCTTTAGTGTAGGCCGTGTATGACATCACATAACCAAACCAAACCAAACCAAACCAGTTACCAGTCATCTCACATTTGGTGCAGGGGTGGTGGGGGTTGGTGTGAATAAGGTAGTGGTTTTGTCATTCCTAAACAGTGCAGTGCTGTGCCCGAGCACAGCGTCACAGAGCTGCAAGCATGACTCCAGACTCCAACTGTGGTTGTTAAGAAACCTGCCAAGTACCTGAATTTAGTTTTATTCCTCATCCATCTTTGATTAAGGTTAGTGAATCATTGTAGTTTTGGGTAAATGTGAAGAAACACACAAAGTTTACAAATAGATATTAAAGAAAAACAGCATGTTGTCAGGGAACACTGAGCAGATACATTTAGCAACTTCCCGGATACATTAATAAAAACACTCCCTCCATGCAGTCATACATAAAAACATATTTGCTGTTGGAAATGAGTCCAATACAAACATATTTTGTCATGGTCAGGGTTGATAGCTGTGAATGGGGTATATAGGTTTTTACATTTTACCATCCATGTTGTCAATCCTGTCATAAATTGCTGAAAACTGCTGAAACCTTGACACTCTAAGCTTTCAATGTGTAACATGTTTGCATTTATTGATAGTCAACAGAAAAATATGCTGCACACTGATTTAACAAGCCTAATATGTAAAACTCTGGTTGACTGCCATCCTTTCCTGACTCATAGGTATGAAACCTCCTAGTCTAAAAGCGCCTGAAAGCTCTAAATGGCTGAGTTAATGTGTCTGCTCTCCCCTCCCTGGCTCAGAACTCCATGACTAGATGGACCTAATTGAAGTTGCCCTGGCTCCTTGCAGTGCCTCCAAAACCACCTGCTGTAGTTCCATATCTAACAGCATGCTTCTCTCAGGTATCTGGGCTCAAAGATAGAGTCCCAAAGACAAGCAGCTACATGAGCAGTGCAAGTCCTGCCTAGCTGGAGTCCTGTCCAACAAAAGCAGGATTTTTCAGAACCATGTATTACGAAGAGACAGAGAATAAGCCTTACCTGCTCGGTCCAGGCTCTCTGCAGGTGTTGGATGTTAATAAAAAAACTGTCTCTATCAGGATGTGAGCCAGCAGTTCTGGGAAGTTTGGAGCGCCAGAAAAATATGAGCAACAATTCGAACCCAGTGCCAAAGAAAGGAGCAGCTTCAAATACACCATGACAAAAAACATTTGGCTAATAGTAGGGGTGCAACAAAACAAAAGATTAAAGCTCTGAAGTTGAGATTATATGATCTATATTGAATTCTTAGCTGCAGAATAACAACAAGTGGCTTATCCAGGACATTTTTAACGGGGTGGCCAGGATGGGACACAAAGCTAGTGTGGGGTGGCCATGGCATAGTGGAGTTTAATGCCATGTACGCAGCCGACCACAGTTCAAATCCAAGTCCTTTTATGCATGGCACATACCCTCTGTCTCCCATAATTTCCTCTCTCATAAGTGTTAAATAAAGGTGTATTTTCTGGTAAAAAAAAAAGAAAAAAAAGTCATTTTTTAAATGGTAAATGGACTGTACTTATATAGCGCCTTTCTAGTCTTCCGACCACTCAAAGCGCTCTACACTACATATCTCATTCACCCCATTCACACACATTCATACACTGATGGCATTGGCTACCATGCATGGTGCCAACTGCTCATCAGTTTGCGGATCTAACCATTCATACACATTCACACATGTTTCAGTGTCTTGCCCTTGAACCATTTCCTTGCAGTGGATTAAAGTCCTCATCTCTTCACAATTTAGATTAGATTAGAAAAATCTCAACTGCTCTTAACTCATCCTATAGAATAACATTATCAGCCATCAGCTCACCATCTGTGTCACCTGTATTGTTACCTGTTTGCTTTACTAATTGAAACGACATCTTGTGGCTATATTAAAACACAGCAATCCAGGCAACAGAACAAACCAAAGCTTTTTGGATTTGTTCTTTGCCAGATGTGTTTTTAATTAATCACAAGATGGCATTTAAATTAGTAAAGTAAACATGATGGTGACTGAACAGTGGCATTCTATAGGATGCCTTGTGATCTTTGAAAATGTGCAAAAAGTGGGTTTCAGCCCAGACAGTATTCATGTTCCTGATGAAGATATACACTGAAACATTGGCTTTGATTCAGCATAAATGTATTTATTTAAATCAATGCTTAAAACAATATAATATTAAAACAATGCTTTTTCATAAAGTGACTTGTGAAAAATGTGCATAAACAACTGTAACATAAACCAAATAAATACTAACTCCAAACAAAGTACATACAGCAATGTTATGTAAGACAAAACTCTCATGAACATGCTTAGCAGGTGGAGTTCCAGACACTGTGGGGTCCTCCTCTGGGTGTGGCTGATCAGCTGTGGGAATACACAGATATCTGAGATAAAAAAAAACATGTATATATATATATATACAGAGAGAGAGATAGATAGATAGATAGATAGATAGATAGATAGATAGATAGATAGATAGATAGATAGATAGATAGATAGATAGATAGATAGATTAATGTGAGCCTACATGGAAAATTCAAACTATCCCAGCATGACTTACCATCATGTGCAGGGGGAGCTGACAGCCCTTGCCCTTCATCACTGCTGCTGTACCTGGGCAGCTGACATGTTTCACTGATGCTGCTGGTAGAAGCTGTGGCTGACTCTCACTCTTTTCTCTTTTTATTGAAGAAGGTCTGAATCTCTCTCTCTCTTGGTTTGAGGCTGCTAAGCTGCAGTGTAGTTCGTATTACTCTTTTAGCTGCTACTTAGGACTAGATAAAGTTTTCCTACACATTAAGAGGGAACTACGATATAAATAAACATTACATTACCATACCTCCGACGGATTTCACCGGTTTATCCAGTAGTTGAAGCTCCTTTCACGGACCTGTTCAGCAGCTGCAGCAGTAACGTTGTGCGTCTCATCGGTCACCCGACACTTGACCTGTCTGGCCATTGGCCAAACGTACGCTGAACAGAGATCAGCTGTCACAGCCTCAGTATGACCATTACTGTGATACTTCAAAATGTAAATCTGGCTCTAAATCAGTTGATCGGCTGTCATCATTGATTGACAGCATTGCTCTTGTTTCTCGTGTTGACGAACTTGACCAACTACCTATCAGATCTGGGGTGGCCGCAGGGGTGGCCAATGTTGCCACTGATAACAACACATTCAGTCTAGTGTTAATATTACTATTACTACTGACTTATCTCTCAGGGGCAGAGACACATTTCAGTTAGAGTTGGATGTCATGACCAAGGTGGACAAAGACTATTAGAGTTATCCCATCCTCTGTTTAGCTGCCCTTTCACACAAAGTGCAGCGTAACTAAGCAAGGAGCGCTGTTGTTAGACAACAGTCCTGTCACATACACAGTTTCCGTGCAGGATTATGATGTTGCTTGAAGATGTCAGTCATATTCTGTTGTTCTTTACTTTGCTCACGGGTATAGGTTTTAGTAATATTAACATTAAGCTTGTTTCTGATTGGTCATCACCTGCATAACTCTAACTTGTACTTTTAGCCAATAGTTTGGATCTAGGGGTGGCTCTTTTGGTCATTCACTGCTCCACACACACTAAAATATCTCAAAATCAAAATTTTGTACATTTATTTACATTCATGGTCCCCAGAAGTGACTTTGGTGACCGTCTGATACCCAACAGCCTCATCTGATTGTTGTGCCTGCTGCAAAATAGTAAATGTCAGCATGCTAAAAAAACTAACGTGATGAGCATCATCATTATGAATGCATGTTAACCTGTCTGCATGTTAGCATGCATGCTGATGTTAGCATTTAGCTTGAGTACAGCCTCACTGCTGCTAGCTGCAGATTCTTAGTCCCATCGAGCTGTGCTCATTACTCACCTCTCTTTATACTTCCTACCTGCTTTGTATTGAGACATTCGAGTGCCACAACATAATAATCCTGTGTAATCTCCTGTGAAAAAAACGTTCTGTTTATGTAGGCCACAAGTCTTGTTTTCCCCCACTAGGTACATGTCTGGGTGGGGTAAGATCTAGGTTCAGGTGAACTGACTGCAGAGAACTTCCTTTTGATGAATAGCTTTTGAACAATGGATCTTCTCCTAAATTGTCAGTCTTTAGCACATTAGAAGGACGAGCATTTTGTGCATGACTGTGGTAGTGTTTCAAACCCGAACCTAAATTGTTAGAGGCACTTGCTGAGTGATAGCTCCATCTCCTTTGTCAGCATCTTTGGCACTGTTGGAGAGTCCACAATAGCCTCAGGAACTACGTCTTCTGTCAAAGCTCCAGATTGCTGTTGGCTCAGTTAGTCCCATATTACAGGTGCAATGGCAGATAGGCCCTGCACTGGTTCTCTGAGTGTGCACTGGAATGGAACAGAATAACACACTATCAGCTGTTTTCATAGTGATTCATTCGTTGATAGAAGTATAGTCTGTGGATAACTGGGACACTGTTTCTGGATTTTTTCAGACTACCTTTTGATGCTAAATGATGTTTGTTAAATGAAATTCCATTCATTACCTTCACACTACTGGGATGGAAAAAACTTACAGATGATAGATGAATTAGATAATAATAAAATCAAAACCAAAGCCTGCATACCATTCGCGGTTAATGAGAACATTTAATTCTTTTGGACTTGAATCATCCCTTAAGAAGTTTGACTGTGGAGTTAGTAGTGATGAAGAGCTGATTGTTTGTAGTGAACGAGAAGAGCAGACTCACGTTGTGAAGAGCCGAATCTTCAGCTGCTCCTGCTGAGAATCCATGCAGGTAGAGGGAGAACTTTATTTTGATGGGCACACCATGTGGCCAATCACTTGCAAGGACAGACTAGGATCATACCATTATGTGAAAGAAAGAAGGAAGGAAGGAAGGAAGGGCAGCGAGCGAGTGTAGTGGAACAGGCCAGGTACACACAGAGCGACGGGAGCCAGATTTGAATGTCAACATGTCGAGAAAAATTTAAGAAATGACGGAAAACCAAACAAGAAGCAGATTTTATTTTATTTTCAAGGTTTGATTAAAATGTTAAACAATAGTAACTGTATTTATTTTGGTAATGAAAAAAAGCATAAAAACTACCAGCTCCAGAGGTTGACCTGTCCTGTGGACATTAGTCTCCCCATTAGCATCTCATGAGGACTCAGGAGGTCCTGTTGTTGCACTCAGTGCACTTTATATGGAGTACAGCACAATAGGCAGTGCATCAGGCCATTTCAGACCTTTTGTTAGTACTTTCTTTTATTCAACCGTCCTACATGATTTTTTATACAAAAACTGAATTTTTCTTACTATCTATATTCTGTGGCACTCCAAACCTGGGGATCACCTCTTTTAGCAGACACAGAACTGTTCTAGTGTCTTCTTTTCTTATCGCGAAACCCTTTGACTCACTTTGAGAATTGATCAGTTATGACTAACAAATATTTATTGCTTTAACAATTTTTCATACGTACAGTCTATTTGCAAATGTACAAACTATCTACAAACGTTTGTGAAACTAGTGTAATGCGCAAACTATTTTGAGCAAATAACATCATTTAACACCACTCTTCCGACATGTATTGCCTGTGTGCAAGCTACATGGCACAAAATACATGGATTAAAGTTCTCCGTTGTTACAACAGATTTCCGTCTTTCAGAGTTCACTGAGGGCGCTTATGAGATCAGTGTAGATTCGAGGAGAAAAAGTGTTGGCTGAAAGCTGATTTTTTTGACAGATTGTCACACTCTACAGTCAAGGGTACTATTTACAATGTGCTAACCCTAACCCTGTATCTGTGAAAACGGCTTTATTTAGCCTCTCTCACTCCCCTCTAGAACCGTGACTTACTATGGTTACGGGAACGCCGGAAACTTGGTAATGATAATCAATATTTTTTTTATTTTCGTTTTTTTTAGTATGATTGTACAAAATCATGAATGTAACTGTAAATCTAAAGCCTCAGTGCCTCCTTTTGATTTTTCACAAATCAAAATTATTCAAGAATACAACATTAAAAACAGGTTACAATAGGACAATGCAATTGAATCAGATGGAAAAGGTAATTTTAAACAGGTGGGTTTTAAATGTGGCGGACTTGAATTGTGAGAGTGAGTTGATGTTCCTTATGACCGGGGGTAAAGAGTTCCAGCACTGGGGAGCAGAGCAGAGGGGCAGAGGGGACAGTCAGGTGAATGGAGGAGGAAGATCTGAGGGAGCGAAGGGGAGCAGCAATATGGAGAAGAGCTGAGAGATATGGTGGTGCAAGGTTATGGATGGCTTTGAATGTGAGCAGAAAGATTTTGTAGTTGATGTGGGATTTGACCGGGAGCCAGTGGAGCTGTTGCAGGACAGGAATGATGTGGTGGATGGAAGGGGTTCTGGTAATGATGCGGGCAGCTGAATTCTGGACCAGTTGGAGCTTGTGGAGAGATTTGTGGGTGAGGCCAAGGAGGAAGGAGTTGCAGTAGTCCAGGCGGGAGGTGACGAGGCAGGATCAGGATGGCAGTGGTATGAGGAGTAAGGGAGGGACGGAGGCAGATCGGGTGATGTTGATGTGAGACTGTGGAGGATGACACCCAGACTCTTAACCTGTGAGGAGGGGGAAACGGAGCATTTGTCGATGTCAATAGAGAAACTGCTGGTTTTGGATAATGTTGATTTGGTGGCAATGAGGAGAACCTGTTCAGTTTAAGTACATTTGAGGTGAACCAGAATTTTATTTCTGTCAAGCAGTCAGTAAGGGAGAAGGGCGGGAGGTTGGAGGTGGGTTTGCTGGCGAGGTAGAGCTGGGTCATCTGCGTAGCAGTGGAAATTTATGTTATATCTGCGGAAGATATTACTAAGGGGGAGGAGATAAATGATGAAGAGGAGGGGCACTGGGGCACACCTGAAGTGACAGAGGAAGGCTGAGATGTGAAACTTTTAAGCTGGGTGCGGCATGACAGGTAAGATTTGAACCAGTTTAGAGGAGTCTGAGTGATACCAATGGAAGAAAGTCTATTGATGAGGGTGGTGTGACAGATTGTGTCAAATGCTACAGTCAGGAGGAGGAGAGGATGCGGATGGAGAGTAAACCAGAATCAGCTGCCATGAGGAGGTTGTTGGTGATTTTAATAAGGGTCAGTTCTGTACTATGGAGGGGGCGGAAACCAGATTAGAACTGTTTATACAGGTTGTTGTTGGATAGATGAGCGTTGAGTTGCGACTATTTTCTCAAGGATTTTGGAAATGAAAGGCAGATTGGAGATTGGACATAGATTATTGAAGTTGGTGGGGTTAGCGCCAGGTTTTTTCAGAATTGGGGTTATTGCAGCAGTTTTCAATGGGGTACTGTCATATAATAATTATTAATATAATAATAATTTATGATAATGACTTATTAAAAAAATTATCAGTTTGATTTCCTAGACTGAGAATTATATTCAAAAGACAAAACTTAGCAATATAACAGCTGTTTAAAGGATCCTCCTGTAAAACAGTGTTGTTTAAATATTTAAACTTGATAGATAGATTCATTAGAAAACATGATTGTGAGTGGAGCTGAAATCTTATCTTATTATGTTTAGCAGGCTTCAAGTAACGTAACCTGTAACATGTTTCACAAATTGCAACTCCCATTATGTTTTGAGGTACTGCAGGTGGAAAGTGTACAACAGTCATGAGGCAGTACAATGTGGGAACTGCAGCGGCCACTGCTCTTAGACAACTTCTGTACCAGAATGCCAGTGGCAAAGCCATCTCTCTCATGCACATGTAGATGGAACGGCTGATGATAGTCAGGCAGACCCAACGCTGGAGCCTTTGTGAGAGCATTTTTCAGATCTTGAAAGGCTTTGTACATTTCCTCAGTCCACTGTACCACGGGTGGAGCTGATTGCAGTGTGGCGGCTCGCAAAACAGAGTCCATAGTTGCATATTCAAAAATCCAGTGTCTGCAGTAATTAGCCATCCCCAGAAAAGAGAGCATCTGTTTCTTGGTTGTGGGGGGAGGCATGTTAACTAACAGTTTCACCCTCTCCGTTGGCAAAAGGCGTTGTCCATCCTTCAAAACATGACTCAAATATGTCACCTCTGGTCGAAAGAATTGCAACTTTGCCAGCGACGCTCTATGACCACACTCGACCAGTCTCGGTAGCAGCAAGATAGAGTCTGTGTGGCAAGCTTCTTTTGATGGAGAAGCTATTAGGAGGTCATCAGCGTACTGCAAGAGAGTGGAGCCACCTGGAAGGTGGAGCCCATGCAGGTCTCCTTTTACCACCGCTGCATACACCGTGGGACTCTCAACACAACCCTGCAACAAACGTCACCAAGTGTACAGTTTACCTTTGAATGTGTATGCAAACAGATACTGGCTATCTGGATGCAACGGTATCAAGAAAAATGCAGAACTTCAGTGTACCACAGTCCTTTAAGGTAGCTGTAATTAAACCTCTTCTTAAAAAGCCCACTCTAGACCCAGAGGTCTTATCCAACTACAGACCGATATCAAACCTTCCCTTTCTGTCTAAGATACTTGAGAAAGCTGTAGCTAATCAGCTGTGTGACTTTCTCCATAACAATAGTCTATTTGAGGATTTTCAGTCAGGATTTAGAGTGCATCATAGCAGAGAGACCGCATTAGTCAAAGTTACAAATGACCTCCTAATGGCATCAGACAAAGGACTCATCTCTGTACTTGTCCTGTTAGATCTTAGTGCTGCATTTGACACCATTGACCATCAAATTCTTTTACAGAGACTGGAACATCAAATTGGCATCAAAGGAACCGCCCTAAGCTGGTTTAAATCATATTTTTTAGATCGATCTCAGTTTGTTCACGTCAATGATGAATCCTCCATGCAGACCAAAGTTTGTCATGGAGTCCCACAAGGTTCTGTACTTGGACCACTTCTATTCAGTTTATATATGCTTCCTTTAGGGAACATCATTAGGAATCACTCTATCAATTTTCATTGTTATGCTGACGACACCCAATTATATTTATCGATCAAGCCTGATGCAACCAATCAGTTAACTAAACTCCAAGCATGCCTTAAGGATATAAAAAGTTGGATGACCTACAATTTTTTGATGTTAAATTCAGACAAAACTGAAGTTCTTGTAATTGGACCCAAACACCTCAGAAACTCTCTTTCTAGAGACTTAGTTACTTTAGATGGGATCACCCTGGCCTCCAGCTCCACTGTAAAGAATCTTGGAGTTGTTTTTGATCAGGATTTGTCCTTTAACGTCCACATAAAACAAATTTCGAGGACTGCATTCTTCCACTTACGTAACATCGCTAAAATCAGACGCATTGTCTCTCAGGCGGATGGAGAAAAACTAGTCCACGCATTTGTTACTTCAAGGCTGGACTATTGTAACTCTTTGTTATCAGGCTGCTCTAATAAGTCTCTTAGGACTTTGCAGTTAATTCAGAATGCTGCTGCACGTGTTCTGACAGGAACCAAGATCAGAGATCACATCTCTCCCATTTTGGCTTCCTTGCATTGGCTACCTATTAAATCTAGAATAGAATTTTAAATTCTTCTCCTTACTTACAAATCTCTTCATGGTCAGGCACCATCTTATCTAAAAGAGCTCATAATACCTTACTACCCCTCTAGAACACTGCGCTCTCAGGACGCTGGGTTCCTTGTGGTTCCTATAGTTTCCAAAAGTAGATTGGGAGCCAGAGCTTTCAGCTATCAGGCTCCTCTTCTGTGGAACAAACTACCTTTCTGGGTTTGGGAGGCAGACACGGCCAACACCTTTAAGAATAGACTTAAGACTTTCCTTTTTGATAAAGCCTATAGTTAGGGCTGGCTCAGGTCATCCCTTAGTTATGCTGCCATAGGATTAGACTCCACCCCCACCCAGGGTTATGCCTAGCCAGGCACGGTATTGGTTGAAGATGCAGTCACATCTCCCTTACCGAAAACCCTCTCTCTCTCTTTCTTCCACATTTTTTCCCTGTTAAAGGTTTTTTGTGGGCAAGTTTTTCCTCACTCGAACCGAGGGTTAGGGTTAGGGTTAGGGTTAGGGGTTAGGGTTAGGGTTAGGGTTAGGGTTAGGGTGTCACTCCCTGTACAGATTGTAAAGCCCTCAGAGGCATATGTACTTTGTGACTTTGGGCTATACAAATAAAATTGATTTGATTTGAATGACTGTGTAGTGTGTTGAGTTAGATGGTAAAGTAGCTAAAATCGACTTGGTGTCAAGCACAATTGGAGCTGCAGGTACCACTATATTATTAATCGCTTGCAGGTTTTGCACATTCATCAGGGCGATTTGCTTTGGAAATTGGTAAAAATGGGAGTGTTACATGGGCTGGTGGTTAGAACAAACATATTTTGATTCAATAGAGACTGAATGACACTGTCAACTCCTGAGGCAAATTGTATTGTTTAATCATTGGTAGCTTAGCATTAGGTTGAGTATGACTTTATGTGACGGAGCCAGGTTTACGAAACACACATGAAATTCATGCTTAGCTCACACAATGGATGGAACCTCAGACAGCTCAGAAGGAGGTCCATACTGTGTGGAAAAAGAGGGCTAATGTAGACTGTGATAACTGAATGTGTTCACTTAAGTATGCTACTCTTTAGTGTTGAGAAGCTGGTGCAGCTTCTCTCAAGGCCTGGCACTGAGTCACCATGTCCAAGGTGTTACAGCTCACAGCCACGAGTAACGGTCACAGTGATGTGTGGATATGAATCTTTAGCATTAAACAATCCCTGCTGTATGTTGGATAGCTGGACTGATATGGCACAACTCTGATGAACCAACAAACAAACATTGTTCACACTTCAACCCCTCTTGTGTAACTAAAAACTCAGCAGTCATGTGTATACTGCTCAGAAGGGTTAAATACTGCAGTCCTCTTTGTTGCACATGCTGGGGAAGTTTTAGTTTTAGTTTAATTTAATTTAATTTCCTGAATGTTTGAAAGTGAAACTGGAAAGCAAATTGAAACCTGGACATAACCAACAGTACAAACAGTCTGTAGTGGTTAGATTGAAAAGCTTTTTTATTGTTTGTATTTTTTTAATAGATAGATGGATGACTATATCAATCCTCAAAGGGAAATTAGGTCGTCGTAGCAGTCCAGTATATTTGAATACAATAAAAATACAATAGAATAAACATAAAAACACAAAAAGGGGCAAGGTTCCAATTAGTGGGACAGACTAGGTATCAGGTTTAAACAGGTATCAGAAAAGAATGCATCACATCAGAGCCTTTTTTAAGTTTTATTTTTTATTTTATTTTATTTATTTATAAATAAATAAGTTTTCTATGATCATGGTTCTTTTATGGGAAAAATGGATGTAAGTGTGCACTAGGAGTTGCATGACTTCAGATTTATTTAAGTCGACACGAATATGATGAAAGTCAAGTCGACGTCGAGTAATTAAAAAAAAAAAATCACAGGAGGTGGGAATGCTTTGCAATAATCTGTATTCACTCACACTGGACAGCCAACCCGTTCTCATTCCCAACGCGTAAAATACCGACGCTTTGTCACGCTCCTTGACGTCTGATACCGGCGTAAAAGGTACCCTTCCGTGTCTGTATGAAACGCTCTGGGTTGTCAATTGACTCCAGTATAATCCGTTGTCAATTGACTCCAGTATAATCCGTTTGCGCTGGTAAGAGACGCTCAAAGCAGAGCTCCAGCCGTCCATTCACTCCAATAATAATAATCTGACTACAGCGATACATGACGCTGCAAGCTACAATCTGATTGGACAACCGAGGACCCTCTGCCCGGAACTGTTTTGTTAAGGATTTCTTTTAATGATATAATCAACGTTTCTCAGCACAAACACGCCAAAGTGTCACTGATAATTCAACAATAAGATAGCTTCATGTTGTGGCCCTCAGTATGTTTTTTTTCTCCTTCTAGCCTGAGAAATAAACTTTTATTCGTATGTTTTGGATAGCGAAAAGGCCTACACTACCCATAAGGCTCGACCACCGACGATTTGTCACGCCCCTTCCCACCTCTGATACGCAAAAGGTATCTTCCCAGGTCTGTATAAAACGGAGCACGAGTATGAGCAGAAGGTGAAGGTGAAGATGAAGATTAAGATAAAGACAAAGACAAAGGTGAAGACAAAGAAAATGGTGAAGAAGAAATTGATTCTAACGCAGGTATGTAAAAAAAAAGACTACTTTGAGAAAGTGAAAGTGTATGTTTTAGAAAGAGATTACCTTGATTCACTAGTCTCACAAAGTAACAGTTTAAGGCATTTCAAAATGGCTACCGTCAGTGTGCTCGGTAGAGTAAGCTTACAACTGTACGTGGCTACTGTAGCATTAGCTCTTTAATCCACCGATGATGGATTTAATTTATTACAAACATTAAAGGAGTTGCACGTTGCTAATATTGTATGCCCTGGCGCAAATAGCATCGCATGGTGTGTAATGTTAAAAAGCAGTTTTCTACTTCTGCTAGCTCTGTACAAACCCATAATGCTAACGTTAATTGCTAACATTGTTGAACTGAGCGCAAACAGTGAAAATCATTTGGATTGCTTTATTTATGTGTTTTGTATTTCTTGATGTAGTTAAACACTAATACAAGAGGGAACACTTTTGTCTAATTTATTGTAGAGAGTAAAAGTTGACTTTGGTACCCCCATTAGCACATTTCTACAGCATGTCCAGCTTCTCAAACCTAATTTTTTATTACTGAATATATATATTTTTTTCTGTGAAATTGGCTCCATTAACATTTGATAATCTTTGATCATGGACTGTATTTTAAGTGTTCTGCATCTGTCTCTTGTTAATTGCATACAATGAGGCACAGGGGGAACCTGAACCAACACCAGTGCGATGGAAAAAACGTGACCGACAGGAGGATGTTATTCCTCAAAGGCTGCCATCCAGTCGAAGTACTAGTGGCATGCCACATGGTCAGTATTCATCCTTTCATATGAATTGGAGTGGATTGGACTAGTGTTCTCTCCACAGCACCTGATTTGGTCTGAATCAGCTATTTGCCACCTGTAGTTGCTTTAAAAATATTATTTCCTTGTTTAACACAGCACAGTCCAGATGTGCAAGCACCTGGTGATGTCGCCAGTGTCGACCCAAGAACAGGTATGTTACCTACTTGGATATGTTGTGATTTAATTTTTAAGTTTCCTTTTATAGTTGTTTTTGAGTTAGGCAGAAATGTAATGGCTGTTGTGCAGTCCTAAACCATACCACCTACAGTATATGCTTCATTTTGTGGCAGAGTTTCTTTATTTCTTAATTTTTTCTATTAGTGCCTGAAACTGAAGTGCTTCGTCAGGAGCTCCTTCAGTTGTTGGAGGATGGAGAAGAGGACACAGCAGTGACCTGTGAGACGTTGTCTGAGTTGGCTGCTACTGATTGGGAGATCAGAAACACTGTGTCCTCGCAAAAGTGGAAAGAGGCCAGGCCTTCTCTTATTGACAACATGTTAGCTACTCTGGATTCACATCCACACCATGTGTGTCAGTGAGTCTCAATATTATGCACTCCTATACAACAATAGGACCCACCACAGGCTCATCAATGAACTTAAGGTGGAATTAATAAATCTTTGACAGTGTCAACAAAAACAAACATAAGCGTGATAAAAGCAGAATTTAAGGCAGAGTTGTTATATTTGATCAAATTGGATTGTACCTGGATTGAAGTGGCCGATCAGTGTGTAATGATAAACCTGAACACCAACATACTAGGAAGGCTAAAGACGTCTTATAACGAATATCTGTCAAGTCACTGGTATCAGAGACTCCACTGTAAGTTCATACACCTCACTGAACAAGAGAATTGTAGAGTAACATTATGCTTAATGACCAAAGAAAGTTATGTTCTCTTATGGTAGTATTCTTTCTCTCTGCATCACACTTGACAATAGTTTATATTTCCTGCATTTGGTTGGTGCTAATTTCGAACCCTTTATAACACACATAGTACAGCTTTTCTACAGTGTTCTTGGAAAGGGACATGGAGTTATGTCTCAGCCACTTAAATGGAACAATACACTTCTAACATTTCTGTGAATATTACTGTTTAATATTTACTGTTTAATATTACTTACTATATCCCTTGAAATTCTGCTTAAAAGACTGATTGCTGAATGTGAGTGATAAGTTTTATGTACTATACTCATACTGTACTCTTAATGTTACTCTCACATAGAAACAAATTATGTCCAGTGATGCCCTCATCCAGACCGATGTATGGCCCTGGCAGAACTTAAGTGAACGTAAACTCTAAAACATTTCAAGTGTATCCTGTTTAACCAAATACCCAGTATCTGAGCAGTAGTTGGAAGTTCTGATCTTGAATCATAATCTATGGTTTTCCCTTCTGATGTTGATAAACTGTAGCTGCTGCAGACCTTAAGACAAAAAGAGAGGTATTTGAGAAGGTGATGGCTATGAGGCGCCTTAAAGAAGAGGAGATGATCCTTTGCAGGGAAATTCACCGCCACTGGACAGCGCTGAAAGCACGAACTCTGGAGTTGGGAACGATCTCCTCAGACTGTAAGCAGTAAAGTTTCACTGGATCTTTAAGCTATAACTAGCTTACTGGCTAACACTGTCTTCTCCCTTTTTTTTCCAGTTATTTTTTTGACATTACTGATATGTATTGGTTTTGTTCTTTTTACAGCCTCTCTTGTTGGCATGTTGGAGGATGCAAAGAAGGGACTCCATTGCCTGCTCCTAAAAAAACAAACTGAACTGAAAGCTGAAATGCTAAAAGTCAAGGACTATTACCAGAGAATCCTCAGCCACCAATTACTCCTGGAAACAGACGACGAGGAGGAGGAAAATCCAGATGATGCTGCTGAGAGTGACTTCAGCACTTCTGATGAAGATTGAGAGTGTGTGTGTGTGTGTGTCACCATTGATATTATGACTGATAAAATAAAAAGTTAATCACTTCTCTGTTTAATGTGCTTTTTATAATGTCTGTTTTCAGACAGACCTTGTTATCAACAGACCTTTTGAGAAGGAAAAATGGAATTCCCCGTGTGCAGTTTACGCTGGATCTGTACTGTGTATATATTCATATACAGTAACAATTGTATTCATGGAAAGCTTTCTGGGCTGCTCAAAGGATCACAAAAGATTCATGGAAAGCTTTCTGGGCTGCTCAAAGGATCACAAAAGCGCCATGCAGCACACTCACCATGTGAGTTTTGTTCAGTGTTTTGTCAAAGAAATCATCAAAGTCGAATTGACATATTTGCTAGGGTGTGTTTTATTAAAAAGCATGCCATCACACTGGTGAATTGACAGTCACAGAACATATCTGAGCCACCTGACGGTGACCCAAAAATGACCCACCCTGCACTATTAGGTTGAAGCAAATCTTCACTTTGGGAGACCTTTTTTGGAGACTAAAGGTGCCTGCTTATGACTCCTTCCATTTAGGACTTTTTTGATTTCAGCAAGTACCCCATTCCGACCTCCACCTTTAGAGGTCTCCCAAAGAAGCCTCTTAAAATGAACACGTCAAGCTGACTCCAAGGTCAAGGCCATATCCCCTGATAACTCATCAACGCTTTGAGGTAGGGGCCTGAAATCCACACCCGCGCATTGGGACAGCATGGTCGACCACGGTATCGAATTTCAGACCTGTGTGCCCTTCGGGAAGGTCAGAGGTCAGCCATTCTGTACTTAACGAGGCCTAGTAGTTTAGGCTTAAAAACACCTTGTTTGTGAATAACTCATCAGCGCTTTGAGGCAGGAGGCTGAAATTTGAGTATACGTATCAGGACGCAGGGTCTGATCAGGGCCCACATTTTCACCCCATACCCACTTTGGAAAGGTCAGAGTTCAGCCATTCTGGACACCTTTTTGGGATTAACTCGACAACGCTTTGAGGCGGGAGGCTGAAATTCGACTATGTCGTACGCTGTGGAGCCTTCTGCTGGGATTTTTTGGTCCCGTCAATTCCATCACTGTAGAGCTAGTTAGCTTTCTAGAAGGCCTACAGACAGTTGGGACTTTGGGAGTCTGACCCAGACCTGCATTTAGGATAGCACAGTGAGTTTCATGCAGTTCGGTGCATTTTTGTGGCGGCGGCGAGGGCGCAGATTTGTGTAACGGCGCCCTTTCTCTGCCCCGCCCATCGAAAAGTTCTGGGCCGACGTGGACCGGACTGACGTCTATCCACACGTCTTGGGCCACTGAACAACATACTAAATTTTCAGACCCATGCGACTTGTAGAAACACATGTCCTCCAAAATCTCCACGCAGGTCAGACGGTGTAAGACTGCATGATTCTGACAGGACCCCGATGCTCAGGAATCCAGACGGGGCAAAAAAAATTCTACTGGACTTGTGGGTTTTTTTTCATCGGTTCATTGTTCAGGGCCCCCGGGGGATCCTCTGTTCCGAATCTGGGGCCCCTGGGGTCAAAGGTCGCCGCGCGGCAGCCAAAAAGACATGTTTTTTTAGTGAGTCCCCCAAATCTGACCTTCTTCTTTTCCGGTCACTATCTCCTGATAAGTCATCAAAGCTTTAAGGGAGGGGGCTGAAATTTGAGTATACATATCGGGACATGGGCCACAATCACTGTGCCGAGTTTCGGACCCGTGGCCCCTTGGGAAGGGTCAGAGATCAGCCGTTCTGTACTCAACGAGGCCTACTAGTTAAGGCTTTAACACCTTTTTGGGATTAACTCATCAATGCTTTAAGGCAGGGGTCTGAAATTTGAGTATACTAATCAGGAGGCATGCTGTATTGCCAGGCCTAAACCAACCTGTTTAACCTATCAAATTATTGTCATAGATATGAAACTATTGATCGAGTTAAATAAATGATCCATTCAAGCCTTCATCAGCACACAAGATGTTAAACTATTCAGATGATGTTATCTCTATGTTCCTCTATAATTTTTCTAAGATCAACATTTGACCAATAGACTTCCTAAACTGATGTTTTACTACCCTACTTATACTGTGTACTTACACAGCCAAATATTTAATTGTCCTATTTTGATTCTATTATTTTTTTCCGTGTGTGTGTGTGAGAAGTAGACCACAAATGTGAGATATCGAGAGTGAACACATTACGTGAGATATTATTGATCTATTGGATTCATAGATGTTTTATGTACTTAAGCCGGTTATAAAGTGAAACAGAGACTGACACTGACTAAAATGTGTATTCAATATTTTATTCTGAACTTTTATGATGAACTTTAACTTTATTTCTATTGTGAACTTCAACATGTTGAACTTTGAACTGGGAACTTGTGGTGCCAACTCTGCAACCTGTGGTGGGCTGTTTTACAGATAAGCTTGCGCAGGTTCCCATGTGTCATCCCACACTTTGCCACTGTCAGGAAAAGAAAACAACAACAACAACAACAACAACAACACACACACACAATATAGAAAAGGATAAGTAAGGTTGTGACTTATAAGAATGTCTAGGTTGAAATATCTTCTATATTCATGTCATGCTTTATACAATTAATCCAAATTAGTCAAATCAAATCAAACTTTATTTGTATAGCCCAAATTCACAAAACACATTTTGCCTCGGAGGGCTTTACAATCTGTACAGGGAGTGACACCCTCTGTCAAATCAATTTCAAATCAAATCAATTTTATTTGTATAGCCCAAAGTCACAAAGTACATTTGCCTCAGAGGGCTTTACAATCTGTACAGGGAGTGACACCCTCTGTCCTTAGACCCTCGGTTCGAGTGAGGAAAAACTTGCCCACAAAAACCCTTAACAGGGAAAAAATGTGGAAGAAACCTCAGGAAGAGCCACAGAGGAGGGATCCCTCTCCCAGGACGGACAGACGTGCAATGGATGTCACGTGTACAGGACAAATCAACACAAACATATTGTACAATGACTGATAAAATGACAATGAATTATAATGAATGATAAAAATGATTACAGTAATAGATATGGTAGTAATAATGACAGTAATAATATATGTAGTGGGCGTCGTGCAGGATCACAGCAGCAGCCACGATCCACGAGAACCTGCTAGACGACAGAGCACAGAAACTCCGGGGAAGTTTGGTTAGTAACATGCATTAATGAGACATGTCCACAGATGGAGAGATATGGAGAGATATGGACAGATATAGAGATATAGATATATATATATAGAGAGAGTGAGATATAGAGAAATATAGAGAGATATATAGAGAGAGAGATGGATATATATATATATATATATAGAGAGAGAGAGAGAGAGAGAGAGAGAGAGAGAGAGAGAGAGAGAGAGAGAGAGAGAGAGAGAGAGAGAGAGAGAGAGAGAGAGAGAGAGAGAGAGAGAGAGAGAGAGAGAGAGAGAGAGAGAGAGAGAGAGAGATATAGAGAGATAGAGATAGAGAGAGAGAGAGAGAGAGAGAGAGAGAGAGAGAGAGAGAGATAGAGATAGAGATAGAGATAGAGAGAGAGAGAGAGAGAGAGAGAGAGAGAGAGAGAGAGTTTTCGGTAAGGGAGATGTGTGCATCTTCAACCAATACCTTGCCTGGCTGGCATAACCCTCGGTGGGGTCCCCCAGCAGTGTAATCCTATGGCAGCATAACTAAGGGATGACCTGAGCCAGCCCTAACTATAGGCTTTATCAAAAAGGAAAGTCTTAAGTCTATTCTTAAAGGTGTTGACCGTGTCTGCCTCCCGAACCCAGAAAGGTAGTTTGTTCCACAGAAGAGGAGCCTGATAGCTGAAAGCTCTGGCTCCCAATCTACTTTTGGAAACTATAGGAACCACAAGGAACCCAGCGTCCTGAGAGCGCAGTGTTCTAGAGGGGTAATAAGGTATTATGAGCTCTTTTAGATAAGATGGTGCCTGACCATGAAGAGCTTTGTAAGTAAGGAGAAGAATTTTAAATTCTATTCTAGATTTAATAGGTAGCCAATGCAAGGAAGCCAAAATGGGAGAGATGTGATCTCTGATCTTGGTTCCTGTCAGAACACGTGCAGCAGCATTCTGAATTAACTGCAAAGTTCTAAGAGACTTATTGGAGCAGCCTGATAACAAAGAGTTACAATAGTCCAGCCTTGAAGTAACAAATGCGTGGACTAGTTTTTCTGCATCCGCCTGAGAGACAATGCGTCTGATTTTAGCGATGTAAGATTTCAGTAAGTGTATATTAGTATCATGTGCATATATATTATATATATATTGTATTGTACATATATATATTGCCATGGTGCCACACTCTTGTTGTCTTGTTGCAGCAGCTCCCGTAAGCGTTTTGTGTTTTTTGTCATTTATCTTCTGTTTTGTCGAGATTTTTTCTACTTAAATACTTTTTTTTTTTTTATACAACTCCTGTGGAATAGCTTTGGGCCGAGTGGATAT
>NC_040016.1:23677158-23705922 GCF_000972845.2 Larimichthys crocea | reverse complement strand
GAACCCCAACGTACAGGCGCCGAGCCGGGGGGAAACAAGCAGTCCCACCCCCGCTCTGCGCCTCTCGCCGCGGGCAACTCCAGAGTGGTAGAGCGTCCAGCCCCTCTCAAGGAAACTGGTTCCGGAACCCACGCTGTGCGTCGAGGCGAGCCCGACTATATCTAGCCGGTACCTCTCAACCTCGTGCACCAGCTCAGGCTCCTTCCCCGCCAGAGAGGTGACATTCCACGTCCCCAGAGCCAGCTTCTGCAACCGGGGGTCGGACCGCCAGGGTCCCCGCCTCCGACTGCCGCCCATCTCTCTTCGCACCTTCTCCCCCCTGAGACCCCTCCCATGGGTGGTGGGCCTATGGGAAGGGGGGCCCATGTCGCCTTTTCGGGCTGTGCCCGGCCGGGCCCCATGGGTAAGGACCCGACCACCAGGCGCTCGCCAACGAGCCCCACCCCCAGGCCTGGCTCCAGGGGGGGGCCCTGGTGACCCGCGTCCGGGCAAGGGAAACTTGGTTCCATCCGTTGTCATTTTCATCAGGAGATGTTGAGCTGCGCTTTGTCTGGACCCTCACCTAGGACCTGTTTGCCTTGGGTGACTCTACCAGGGGCATAAAGCCCCCGACAACATAGCTCCTAGGATCATTGGAACACGCAAACCCCTCCACCGCGGTAAGGTGGCAGCTCCAGGAGGGGATAAAATAAGTCATCTATCTATATCAAGAAAAATCTATGCAGCCATTCTGGTTTGACAGATTATCATTACAGGGGAGTTGTTTACAGTGTAGGCATGTATAGGCCAGGCCGATTAACACCAACTCCAGAGGTGCAACAACATAAATAATGTTAAATCAGTTTTTTCTTAGCTTTGATCTGATACAAGGTTAAGAATGGCCGGAAATGTATCTCAGGGATTGACAAATCACGAACAAGTGAAGTTTTATGTAATCAAATTGATGCATAACAAACTTTTAAGCTTCACATCTTTGTTGTTATGTTGTCATAGATAGTTATAAAGGAATTATGGTGACCAAACTTGTAAATTTCTGGTCACAATCCCTCTTGAAATGTTGTCTCTTTGAGTTAATGGTCATTAAAATACAAATCAGAAGTAGTTGAAGTTAAATAGCTGAGTTTTTTCTAGTTTGATGGCTTTAGTGTGATGATGCTATTCTGATGTGAATACCTTTTTTATTGTGATGTGAATACCTTTTTTATTAAGCTCTTTTATAAATAAATATTTTATGTGTATATACCTTGTATATGTCTTGTTAGTTTTTACTTCATGATTTACAAAGAAACATTGACAACTGTGATGAATATATAATTGTCTGGTAGGCCAACCCCTTGTTAAATCAGAACTAAGACTAAGGCAGAATTAAGAACCCTGCTGAAATTTCTGTTTTTTACTGATGCAGCCCATTTTCCATTTTTTAGGTCTTCTTGTTTTTGTTTTAAGTTCACCTTTATTCCCAGGCTGCCCAGGCATCCAATGCAGGTCTTCCTGTTGAGTGTGTTTGAAGCCTGGCAGAAAGAAACTTTCGTTTTTGGCTTTGTCATTTCTGCAAATGAAAATAAAACATGTAGGGATTATTTCAGGTCTGCTTTTGTGAGATGATTACAAAATGAATTTCTGAGCAAAGAAATAACAAATATAACAGGTAATTATGTGTGTAAAAATGTCAGCATTGGTGACTATAATTCATGTACAAAATAGTAGTTATTGACCTCATTAAAATACAAATTTACTGCTTAGTAAATCTGAATATTTGTATTGCTTTAAGGTGGCCGGGCCATGCTCTCCCCTGTTAAAGACTGCTTTAAAACTACAATGCTAATATAAACTAGTACTAACGTTAGCTAGTGTCTTTCACATGTGAATACATTACAAAAGAAAAAAAAACAAACTGTTGCAGAGGTAGTTCTCTTGGTACACAGACTGCTCTCTCAAAATATTTTATAACTGATTAATAGTTCTGTCAACATGCAAATTACCCGCAGAGTTTATCACAACTTACTTGGCTGGGATCTGGCTCGTGTCACGATGAGAAATTCTCGTCGAAGGACCCTGACTTGAAACATACGTTTACTACGACTCCCAAGATGCATTACGTATTACGTATCAGAGGTGAAGGGGCGTCATAAATCGTCGGTGGTCGAGCTTTATGGGTAGTGTAGGCCTTTCCGCTATCCAAAACATACGAATGAAAGTTTATTTCTCAGGCTAGAAAGAGAAAAAAAACATACTGAGGGCCACAACATGAAGCTATCTTATTGTTGAATTATCAGTGACACTTTGGCGTGTTTGTGCTGAGAAACGTTGATGATATCAATAAAAGAAATCCTTGACATAGTAAGAAAAACAGTTCCGGGCAGAGGGTCCTCGGTTGTCCAATCAGATTGTAGCTTGCAGCGTCATGTATCGCTGTAGTCAGATTATTATTATTGGAGTGAATGGACGGCTGGAGCTCTGCTCTGAGCGTCTCTTACCAGCGCAAACGGATTATACTGGAGTCAACTGACAACCCAGAGCGTTTCATACAGACGCGGAAGGGTACCTTTTACGTCGGTATCAGACGTCAAGGGGCGTGACAAAGCGTTGGTATTTTACGCGTTGGGAATGAGAACGGGTTGCAAAATGAGCACCATGATTGGAGTTTATTCTGAGTTGATTTAAAGTGTGTGAAACGTATTAATCAAGTTTGAAACGTGTTAAACAAGTTTGATGAAGATTGTACTACACCAAACTAGTGAAGATTGTTACAAAACACTTGAAATTTTTTTTCTTTGCAGTAGAAATAACCTATATCCTATGACAATTTAAGTAAAAAGGTTACTTTTTAAATTAAGTTGAACAGAGCTATCTTTAACAGTATAATCCTTGAAGAGGAAGAACAGAGATGTTGTTTTGTTTTGGCTTTACAATCTGCACTTCCTCATCACTAAGGTCTGTGTAAGGCTCCTCCTCTCTGGGTCTGGCTCCTTCTCCTTCTAACTCTTCCTTTCCTTTCTAATTCACTACTGTAGCTGTTAGAAGGAGAAATTCTTCATAATTTGTTGCTCGTGATGACCTCACCTGCTCAGCTATGTCAACATTGCAAAAAGGGATTTGTACTTGACAGCTGTGGACAGACAGAGAGCACTTTTCTACTTTTTTTGTTCTAGCAGTGTTACATCGACTTTAGCTAAAATGTTCAGCAGATCGTGGAAAGGGAATCTTAGCTTGGCGCTTTGCCCAGCCATACATCGTAGTTTTTGTACATTTCTCCAAATCATCAACATACCTTTGTTTTATCTTAATCATTTTTAAAGCTCTTAGCTTCTAGTACAGGCATGACAGGCATTGACACATTTGGCACTTAGATCAATTACCTTTTTAAGTTACTGGATTCAAACAGCTTTTGTCACCCCACATCTTTTTACAGGCCACAGTCAACCACACTTGCATACATTCTTGGATGCATCTGGAATCCCAGGATGGATTTCCACGATTAGGGTTAACATTTATCAGCCATTTGCAGCTTTTCTTTCTCAAATGTTCCCTCATACAGCCACATGCCATTCATCCATTCACATAGAAGAGAAGTAAACGGAAACAGGAAATCCCATCCTTTCAGTCTACTGACAATTCCAGCTGGTGTTTGTGGAGAAAACATCACCTTAAACTGTGATGCCTGGTCAGATGTGTGTGTGTGTGTGTGTTTGTGTGTGTTGTTGTAGCATACTGCTTATCAATGACAGGTTGACTGAAGCACCAGTATCACACCACTTACTGCGCCACTGGACCAGTTCTAGGCTCTAAGGAGTGGGGAGCAAAAATAATTACACCAGAGACCGTAGCTTTAAATGTAGAGGCCGGCAATTTACTGATAATATGCAAACATATAAAACTCAGTACACAAAACACAAAACAGAATACCCTGCAGGTCTTAATAATGAGGTAAGTATGGTAAAAGTGAACTATTTTTGATCTACTTTAATCAGCCTATTTTTTATTAAATGTGACTGGTCTTTTAATAATTATTCAAACAGGTAAGTTAAACCTATTTTAAATCTGCTATTTTTATCCAGAGTTAACTATTTTCCCCTCTTTTACAGGTAAAAGAATATCTTCAGTTTCAGAATCAAATCAAAGTGTGTAGTGTGGAGGTCCTGGGCTGGTGTGGTTACACGTGGTGTGCAGTTGTGAGGCCAGTTGGATGTACTGCCAAATTCTTTGAATCGCCTTTGGAGACGGCTTATGGTACAGAAATGAACATTCAATTCACGGGCAACAGCTCTGGTGGACATTCCTGCTGTCAGCATGCCAATTGCATGCTCCCTCAAAACTTGCGACATCTGTGCCATTTGTGATGAAACACATTTTAGAGTGGCCTTTTATTGTGGCCAGCCTAAGGCACACCTGTGAGGTGGGATGGATTATCTCGGCAAAGGAGAAGTGCTCCCTATCACAGATTTACACAGATTTGTGAACAATATTTGAGAGAAATGGTTGTTTTGTGTATATAGAATAGATCTTTGAGTTCAGCTAAGGAAAAATTAGAGAAAAAACAAAAGTGTTGCGTTTATATTTTTGTTCAGTGTAGCTTTTGCTGAGTCAGTTTGCATGTTTTCAGATTTGTCTACTGTTTTGGACAGATTGTTACCTATTTTCGCTTGTGCAATAAGACTTTACACATACAGACAAACAGATTTCAATCCACAGTACAGCAGCATCAAAGGTCTGTCTACTCAATTTTTCACAGCAGTGGTGATCTGAGGTAAAAGGACGAAAACTCAATAAGTTTTCTCCCCCAGTGTACACACAATTAGCATCAACGTTTCCCCACAGGACACAGAGCAGATGATCCGATCTTGATTTAAACGAAGGAGTACTTTTAAACTCCCCTGAAAATGTCTAACTCTCATGTGGACCTCTCTGTGCCGAGTGGGGGTCAATGGTGAGGTCAGGACGAAAGAAAGTGTTCAGGAGCCTCTGATGTTTTATGCTGTATTATTTATTGACGCTTTCGCCCAGGGCGCCCAGGGCGCAAATGTGGCCAGGACCGGCGCTGTTACCCATGTTAGTATTACTGTCAGCATATTCTAGTCTGGAGACACAGATGTCTGTTTACACAGATTGGAACGTCAACGGCCAGCTATCTATTATGTCTAGTAAGGCAGCAATAGGTCTCTTCGACCCTGGACACCTAGTCAAAGACAAACAATTAATAATTATTTAAATTATTACTGCCGAGGACCTCAAGGCCCACACGTGACCTCGTGTAACCTAAGGATAGAAAATTCCATAACACTACTGGCACTACTGGGTGGTCACCAGTATTAATAGGAATATTCTAGGGACTATAAATGACAAATTTTATGGGAATGTGTCCAGTAGCTGTCAAGAGATCCTGTTCTTGAGCAAGTGACACACCAACATCACCATGGATATGCCTCAGTGCTAGCAAGGTCTGAAAGTAATATTTTTAACTTGTGGAAAAATCAAAAATATAGCCACCATAAAGCTTCAGAGGTGTTAAAATCTTTTGTTGTATCAGAATAATGATCCTCCTTCAGAGAGAGTGCTGTGAGACAGAGATTTGACTGGGCGGATCGTGATTCTTTCAGCAGGGAGACATTTTAACAGCGTGTCAGTCTGTTGTAGCGCAGATGCTGGATCATTCCTGTCTGACTTCTCCTCTCACACATCTGGATGACAATTCATCAATACATCTATCCACTGCTATCAAGCTCTCATGCTGAGGCTGACAAATGGTTACTTTTATATGACAGAAGTCTCTTATTGGGGATTGTCTGATAATGAAAGGCTCTTTTTCACTTGCATGGCAATTAATTTACAACTGATATAAAAAGCTTCATAAACTTTGCAGCTGCTCATGTATAGTGCTATCTTTCACCCATCTAGGCAGATCCAAAAATCACCCTTGTCTATTTAACTCTTTCTAAATTAATAGCAGTGTTAATGTGTCTCATGATGGCTGTCATGTGCGACTCTGTATGGAGTTAGGTCTTTTCTACTGACATAGTATTTTTCTATTGCAGCATGACTGCTTGCTGTACATTGCAACAGACTTTGCAGAGAGGCCTTTTGGAAAGCAGATATTTTAAAATTCTAATTCTCGTAGAGGGATGTGCTTTGAGTCAAGACAAAACGAAGGGAGGGCGTACTAAATAATAGCACATTTTAAACTGTTTGTTAAATTGCCCCTTTTGTGACATGACTCAGAAATTCTGTTCCCCATTTAGGCTATTATATTGACGCAGCTGCAGAAGAAACCAATGACCCCGATGTCTAAATCAAAATGTGGACAGACCAGGCCAGACTGGGCCTGTCTGGTTGCATGGTGCTATAGTATTCATTGTACTGTATGATAAAAAAAGTTTAGAACAAACTACTCATTATTCACGGTAAGGAAATTTGTTTCTCCTCACCAACATGTCATTAAAAAACGCACACCCACCCACTTTAGATCAAACTACTCCAAACACTGATGCGGCATGGGGACTGGTTGTGTCTGTGTTTTTCTTTCAAGTTCATCAAACAAGTGACCATCACTCACCTTTGAGGCCGCTTTCATTAAATGATAAATGTAATTTTGTGTTGTGAATGCTAAATGATGGGGGAAATGATGAAACATAGCAGTGTTTTTCCTCATATCACTGTTTTAATCAAATCCTTTTTAAATTAATCAACTCACTCGATCATTTATCACTCCACTTTTTAACTGATTCACATTTCATCACCTCCATTTTTATCACTTACTTTTTCACTCCTCATACACCTTGAGAGCTCAGCCAGGGATGCCATCTGGTCCAGGTGCTTCTCGTGGATTAATCCTTTTGAAGGATCTGCACACATCAGGCCTGGATGTTAGTAGTGGGAAGGGATCCTGGGCCATTTTGTACCTCTTTGTAATGTTATGTTACATGTTTTCTTTCTGGTACAATCCATCTCATTTTTTCTTTTTTTTTCATGCAGTGGTGAGAGGGGTGGTTCAGCATCATAGGAAAAAACAAAACATATTAAGTGTATGTCCTTTACTCCGGATGGAAGCTGGCCTAGAGTATTGTTCTGTCATTTTGGCCTGATGCTTCATGAATAGTTAAAGGTTCCTCAAAATCATCCTCAGGATGATCATCATCCTGCATGTATCCAGAAAAATATGTCACAGAAATATAGTGACCTAAAGAATATGTTCTTCACTAAAGTATTGGATGAATTATGCTGGGACTGTCGCATTGGGCTAAGGTGTATTTTGAATATGTTTCTCATTATTTTGAGGAACTATGTAATTATTTATTAAATACTAACTCATTATTTTAAGATATTAAGTCATTATAATGAAAAAGTATTTTTCTTATCACGCTGGCTGAAATGGACGTCCATACTTTCTGTATATTGAGTGTTTGTTGTCAGTTGTGTTCATGCTCACATTATTATGCCAAGGTTTCTCTTAAATAAATCATAAATACAGATTTACGTCACAGTCAAAATAACCAAAGAAGTAAATAAGATACAATTTCAGTGACATAATTCACGAATCTGAAGTATTCCTACTTGCCCTAAACGCAACATAAAGCCTGCGTTCCTTTCGCATTGGTACTTGTAGTTTTATTAAAGTGGCAACGTCGTAGTTCCCTGCTTACACCGCGTGCATTAAACTACACTTCCCACAATGCAACGGCAGGATTCTGAGCAGGTGAGTACAGCGTGTGTGTTGTTTGAACGTGTTGTCCGGAGGGCTCGGTGTCATTCATGAGTTCGGTCATTAAAAACACACTGACTGCTTTGTTCATTTCTTTAAAACTGTATTCTATCAGGCACAGCGAGCACGCGCACTGCGTCATCTCTGCTCGCGTGGCAGTGTACAGTGTGACAGGACTTGCGCGTGCATGTCGGTCCCTTTAAATGAGCTTAGCTGGCGGCGCTAACTGTAGCTGTGTGCTGTAGCGGTGACGGCAGCTCAACACTCAGGTACTCGGTGTGTCCTCGTTCATGCTCAGCGAGCTCACAGGCTGAGCTCCGGCTGAGCACAGTCAGCACACCGTGCCACACGGTGTTTCGGTTTAACGTGAGCGGTCGCCAGTTGACGTAGCCACAAGTCAAACAGAAACACCGTCAAGCCTCATGACAACAGACGACAGTGGTGCGTTTACGTGAGCCGGGTGAAAGCGCTTCCTCTGTGCCTCCGGGTCTGCACATGGAGCTACATAGAAACGGCGCGTTTTGGTTCTCAAAGTGCAGCTGGGTTCGTCTCTGTGGCGGTTCAGAAACATTTGAGCTGGATAATCATTCATGATTATGGCATATGTATATTCACCGGGAAGCTAAACAACAACAAGCTTCTGTAATTTAGTAACAGGGTTTGGGACGCGAGGAAACCATCATATGAGGGAAAGCTCAGGCGTAAACTTTGATGATGGACATATTCACAACCTAAAAAAATCAAAAGATAAATGAATTGAAACATTGCATTTTCCATGACATATTTTGCATTATTATATTATAGATTCTATACCTGAACCGTACTGTATAGAAGGAATATTTTGAACCTGTTTGATTGGATCTCAGTGGAATGTTCAATTTACTTTATGGCTGAATATTCCATCCAGCGCCGGTCCTGGCCACATTTGCGCCCTGGGCGAACCCCCCCCAGGGCGAACATTTTCTCGTGCGCCCGAACGGCCGCCCGTGCGCCCCTGGATGCGCCGTGCGTCCCGGAATGCGTGCGCCCCCATCGGTCTGTCCGACGCCCCCCTCTGCCTTGTCAACACCCCGCTATCGGGGCGCCCGCTCCGCTAACTTAATGAGCGGTATCGAAAATTACCGAGGTTTTTTGCTTTTTCGGGCGTTCGTGCGCCCCCCACGGAGAATGCGCCCTGGGCGGCCGCCCACATTGCCCATAGCTAGGACCGGCCCTGATTCCATCAACACATTTTACTTATTGTCTACATCTTAGATTTAGCCTGATTGTGTTTGGTATCTGTGGAAACGTTTGATCTCAGTTTTATATCGTATCATAATTCATGGCTCTATAGGTCTGTAATAATGGCAGCTGTGGGTTTCTAGCTTCAGGTCATGACGTTTTCATAGTCTGGGCTGGATCAAAGGCCCACAGCCAAACTCTAGTAGAGATCTTACACAGTAAAGTAGTCCGCTCCAAAACTCAGTTTTACTTCCAAGTCTTGTTTTCAGATCACTGCTGATTATGAAGTCATGCATTCCCAAAGAGTGTACATGCTGTACCAGAGGGAGCACCTCTTCAAAGTCACTTTCTTGTAAAGAAGGAGCTTGAATAATGCATGTTCCAGCAGTTTGAAAATAAACTGCCCCATCACATTTCCGACCATAAACATGAATTGTGTGAGCAACTATACGTGATCATTTTTAAGTTGGAGGCAATACGACTCGACTGCTGCTGTGATTTACACTGCCGGCAGTACAGGCAGTGTGATAGGCCTGCCTGTGAGCTCTGCTTCACTTGATGGATCATGTGGCCGTTGCATTTGAAGTTGGATCTGACATTGTTTTTGGTGGTTTGGACAACTCTTAAATGTTTTTTCTCTTTTTTTTTATTATTATTTTGCCATGTAAAAACTTTGCTTTACAACGCAGTACTTTTATTTCTAAGAAAGATGGGAGCATATGGTGTCAGTCACATACTGACAGGCTCAATGTCAGGCTCAACAGACTTATTAGAAGAGCGAGCTCTGTCCTGGACTGTCCTCTGGACTCCATAGAGGAAGTGGGTGAGAGGAGGATGTTAGCTAAGCTGACATCCATCATGGACAACCCCTCTCACCCCCTACATGACACTGTGGGGTCTCTGAGCAGCTCCTTCAGCAGCAGACTGCTACACCCACGCTGTAAGAAGGAGAGGTTCGGCAGGTCCTTCATCCCTGCTGCTGTGAGACTTTACAACATCTGCACCTGATCATGTTGTAGTCTCCTGTTCATGCCCCATTGCAATTTTTTTGTTTGTTTTTTCGTCTACCTTAGTACTTGTTTTGTAAATCTGCACATTCTTAAACCTGCACATTCTACTTTAGTACTTTTTGTAAATATGTACACTTGTGTTTCTCTCCTTGATTCTATTTTTCGCTGCTGTTAACAAGTGAATTTCTCCGTTGTGGGATAAATAAAGTATTATCTAATCTAATCTAATATCGCATCATGTCACTGGTAATGTGCTGATCACAGAATAGTCCTGAAGTCTCAGTAAAATCACTTTGACTGCATGGTTTTCTGTGCTGAGGCTCTTTGTACAGTAGGTTTGCAAGGACATGTTGACATTTTGAGCAATGTTCTTTTTTTTCAGTCTTCTGTGTCTGAGACAGGTGAAGATCGTTCTATGAGTACTGCAATACTTGAGAATACTTGTCTATGGAGTTATTTTTGTCTCAAAAAATAACTTTCTAAGAGGACATTTCTAGCGATAAATGTACGTTTTACTTTCTAAATCTATGCTGAATAAAAGCAAATTGTGTCCTCTAGCGATAATTTATCGTCATGGTTACCATAACAACGGTGGCATAACAACGGCGGCAGACTCCTCCATCCATGTTCTGGATGTAACAGGGTTAGGCTGGATAGTGTAGCAGTTAAATACAGAACTCATCACGGCCGATCGGCCTCAAGGATTTAGACTCAGAACATGGATGTAAATAGATACATGCTCGGAAAGCATTAACTGCACTGTAAACCCGGATAAGTTGATTGTACTCAACCATTTGCGTCAAGTGATTGCCTCAAATGGTTTAAGTTATTGACATAAGAAAATTAATTTGTTTAAGTATAGTCAACTTAAATGTACAATAGTCAGAATTTAACATTTTAAGTTATATACACTTAAATGGTTTAAGTAATCACAATAGAAAAAATATAGTGGAGTCTACTTAAAATTACAATAGTCAAAACTTAATATTATAAGTCCAAAAACTTAAATTCTAGTTTTATTAAAAATATGAATATATTAAATCTTAAATATTATACTTGGAAAAAGACAATTCCTATTAAATTATTATTTTGTCAATGACCAAACAATGTAGTACATTTTATTTATTTTATTTAGACACACAACAACAAACAAATTACAGATATACCTTACAGTGCCTTTCTATAATGCAGCAAACAAAACATATTTGAATTATTGTGTAGTGAATAGGAAACGATTTCCTTCCAAATACAATCACAGCAATAGTTTTTTAATTTTTTGCTCTGTGAACAATTTTCAAGTATGAAAAAAACAACAACACTGACCATGAACATGAAGACTTGTGTCATAAGCATACATGTGTCTTAAACTTCAAGATCCTCTTTAGCTTTGAACCTTGGGAGGTGGGACAGGAACCAAAAAAAAATAATAATTTTGCCCTATGAACAATTTCCGAGTATGAAAAAAACAATAACACTGACCATGAACATGAAGACTTGTGTCATAAGCATACATGTGTCTTAAACTTCAGGATCATTCTTAACTTTTGAACCTTGGAAGGTGTGAGAGGAACCAAAAAATAATAATTTTGCTCTGTGAACAATTTTCAAGTATGAAAACAACAACACTGACCATGAACATGAAGACTTGTGTGATGAGCATAAATGTGTCTTACACTGCAAGATCATTCTTCAGCTTTTGAACCTTGGGAGGTAGCTCACTTCGACCCAAATTTAGCATTACCTGCTGAATGAAGGCAAATGTGTTTTTTAAGCACTTCGGGTACTGCAGGTGAAGTGCGTAGGTAAAGCCAAACAAGAGGCACATTGCCTGAGGTAGGTTGGTGAGTGCTTCCATGACAAGGCTGCCCTCTAGGATGATCCCCACTCTTGAGGGGTTTTAATGTGGCATGCTGGGCTTGCAGCACTGGTGTCCTCATAGCAGAGGATTCCACGGGAATGCCCACAGAGTCTCCCTCATTAAGATTCTATAGTGCGAGAAACAAGACAAAAGATATTCAGTAATTTGTCAACAATCAACTGCGTGGTCTTTTTTGTTTGTTCTCCATTCAAGTTATTTTGGGATAAGTGTGTGTAGATCATTAAGGAAATATATAAATACATTGGAGATGTTTGGATTCATTCAGTTGAGGTTGACTGGAAGTTCCAGCATCAGCCCCTCAGTTGTTTAGGTTTTTTGTTTTTGCAGAAATCAAGTCACTATACAAGCCCTTTGAATTTTTGCACAATTTGCAGTATTAAATGCAGTAATTATTTTCCTCTTGCTAACAGTGAAAGCACATTATCAAGTTAAAATCAACTTAAGTTTAATGAAACATCTTCATAAATGGTAATTATCATAACTCATCATGCCAAATATACAAAACATAGGAGAATGGAAAAACTGAGTCACCAATCAAAAAACTTTACTCACCGAACTGCTCTTAAAGAACATAGATGCATCATCCCCAAGAATGACTGGAAGTCCTCTCAGGATAAGGCATCTAATGGCTGTTGGCTCAGTGCTCTGAAAAGAGATATAACACAAGAAATATATCATATATCAGTTTATTTGTTCATATAGAGAAGTACCACAAGGGAAGGTGGAAGAATTTGTTTTTGTAATATGTATGAACTACCCATGATATCAATTACAAAAAAAACAGAATATCACCCCCCGTTGTCTGTTGTACCAGGTCAGCTAACTGCTTGCCTATCCGGCCTGTCTTCCTCTTGAAGATTTCCATCAAGCTTGGACACAAACCATCAAGGACACCAAAGAACTCTTCTTTAAGATTTCTACCAACAACCCTGTTAAACTCCAAGTACACCTGAAAAATATGAAATAACTTCAGTTTTGATATACAGGCAGAGTTACTTTTAACACTAATAAACCTCTCTGCACAAGTTGTCCAATCATGTATATAACACAAAAAAGACAAGAAATTTAAAGGACACTTTCACAAACCTGGCTTTCTGTGAAAAGCGCTGGCCAGCGTTGGACCATCAGGCTAATGTCAGGCTCATGCTTTACAACCTCCTCCCTTCTAAGGGCAAATGTGATGTCCATGTTTTTTCTAATAAGAGAATCATTGGGTTTTTCTTCTGCTTTCATTGACCATGGCCTCTCGAACAGCTTCAAGCCTAGCAACATCCATTCCCTCTGGAAATTCTGGAAGGTAATTGATCTCCCCTTTTCTTGGCTTCTTTATGTTTTTTCGAGAAGGCTCACCATCACCATTGTTTTTTCCACATTTACCACCATACCTGTTTACATCAGGCCGTCCCAGCTGGCGCATTTTCGTTCTGTAATTCCCCATTTTGAATTTCAGACTGTTTATCCATCCCTGACAGCCAGATGATGAGCCTTGTTCTTTAAGGCAGGGGTGTTCTGCTACCAAGGCTTTTGCGACAACTTCAAACTCCTCTTTCGTTGGGTAAGCTTTGTAGCCATAGATTGTCTCCGCCAGCTTCTCAAGAATATCATGCTTCATATCCTTTGTCACTTTCAGGTAAGTGCCATCACGAAGATGCAACAGATTTCCTTGGCGTAATCTGTATTCCACATCTACAGGAAACTTTGGAATGTCAAATACCTCAGGCCACTCTTTTCGACCCCCAAAGATGAGGTAGACAAGATCTCTGTGTCAGCTTGGCTGCTCACTTCACTGCTTATTTCACTTTGGTGGCACTGGGATGAGATCAAGGACAGGAATATTCGGATGTAGGTTTCCAGGGAGGTCAGAAATGTCTGTAAGGTACAGAGTGCATTGTTGTAATTCAGGGTCCTCGTACTGCAAAGTGAGAGTGTAAATCAGGTTCAACTGATTTCTTGAACCAGTTTAATTAAATCATCACAACTGTATTTGGACCAGGATCAGTTGTCATTTTTCGTGTGTCGCCCTCACAAAAAATAACTCCTCATTGTCAGCTTCTGTTTGGTAGCCATCTGAGGAAAAAAATAAACATTGACAGTTTTAACAAAAACAAATCGTAAGAGTTTACCATAAGTTCCCTGTACTTTGTAGCTGACAGTGGAAAGACATCATTTAAATCAGACAGCTTAACCACACACATAGAAGGGCCATCAGCGTGGCAGAGCTCGTAGGATCGAAAGTGCTCATGGTACCATGATGTCATTTTTTCGCAGACAAACAAAATGTCTGGTTAGCTGCAACAATCTGTAATCTGCCCAATTCAGGGAGACCTGAACAGGAACCAATACAAAGCATCATATCTATGTTATACTTGACCGTCAATGCAGACAGATGATGCAACAAGCACTGATCCAGTAGTGGTTATGTTTTGAGGGAGTACTCTCTGAACATCACTGGGAAAAGATGTGACCAAGACCATTGCAACCTTTGCCATATCAACTGCTGGCCTGAAAAATGAGCTACAGTCCAAATAGTAGCTGAGTGCTTTTTGGTGTTTAGTAGCAAGAGTCAGGGCCACATTTTTAAAATTCTGGGACTCTCTGACTACTTTTTTGAAGAATTTATGCTTACCCTCAAAGCGCATAGTCCAAACCTCAGTCAAAGGACCAAATTTCTTTATCAGGTGAGGGTAATGTTCCACATAATGATGTTTTGGTCGCAACCTGAAATTGGAAAGGTTGAAACGGAAGCAGCTCTCTGTGCTCTGCCAACTTGTATTCCAGGAAATGCAGAGTGTCTCAGTATGCTTAGGTGCCCACAACAAGCTCCACAATATCTTTGAGAAGCATGAGAAGTTCCCAAGAGTTATTTCCCTCAGGGACACAGTGACCAATAAAAAGTGGAAGAAGCCGGATGACGGACCAGTTTTCGTGACCATTTCCACCAATGGTCCCTTTGGTTGAAAATCCTTTGCCAATTGTCTGAGGCTGATCAGTCTTGTCTGTAAACGTGTAATTAAAGGAGCTTATGGCCTGATTTAGCATATCTAAAGTAAAATACTTCTTGGCAATCAGGTCTGTCAGACACAGAGACACCTCAACTGGGACAATTCCTTCCAAGACATCATGTAAAATGTCCGGAGGGTAACCCATGACGACATGGAAGTGTTTCAAACTTTTAGTAAGAGGCACGTCCTTGTTACCCCCAATAGTTTTGGACTTAAGCTTGAGTCTTTCATCACCTCTTGCACATGCCTGTCATGACAGTCTTATCTCGGAGATGAAACAAACCAGATCTTACCTCTTGTTGCTGAATGTCAACTCTGGATGCCATGCAGACTCTGCAAAATTTGTTTACTTTGAAGCTCTCATGGAAACCTGCAATTGAATGGGCAGCAAGGTTATCAGCTGCTACAAACAAAACGGTTCCCTTCACACTTGTGCCTAGCTGCTCTACATAAACACCATGCTGTTCTAATGAGACAAGATCATGGATAAGAGGTTGCAGAACGTTCTCATAACCACACTGTTTGATTGTGGATGTGTTGCAGAGTAGAGCAAGCTGAATAGATTGTGTTGTACTGTATTTGGTGGTCTGCAATACCCCAATCACTGCACACATTTTGTGTTTCAGCTTTGATGTCCCCAAAGGATTGGCTACTTCAAAGTCATCAAGATATAGTATCAGTGCAACTGTGAACTCATCCACTGAAAGAAGGCAATTTTCCTTAAAGTGCTCTCCATCGGCATATGAACTATATTCATGTGGAACATGCACATTTTCTGACATTGCTTTATCTAAAATGTCAGTTTTGTTTAATAGTTTCTGTAGCATGTGTTGTATGGGGACATATACAACAGTTTTTGTGCCTTTTTGAACAACATATTCTATAGGCATCACCAGGGGAAACTTATTCCTCACATAGGCTGCCCTCCTTTTTACAGTTCCAAGGGATCCATGTTTTGCCAACAATGATGCCATCACATTACTTTCTGAAATTAGACAGACAATTTCTTTTACAACTAATTCATCCACATCTGGATAATGTTTCTTAAGTACTGCCTTGACATTACTGTACAGTAATGGTTGTGACAGGTCATGTATTTGGCAAAGGTGTTGTATCACTTCTTGTACAGCACTCTCAGGGATATGAAGAATAGTTTGCATTTCAATAAAAGAGATGCAGATTATTTCAAGCTGTTTTCCTAAACCACAAAGAGCATCACAGGCTTCTTCAATGACCTCTAGGTCTTCTGTGTCAGAAGTTGCCATTTTCTCTAGCTCACCCTGACTTTCATGGGCTGCTTCATCACAAGCATCATTGGTTATACTTACAATTATTTCAGATTTGAAATTCTTCCAAGTATGCTCTCTATGTGTTTTACTTTTGTGTGCATTGAAAGTGGAGTATACACTGCTCTGAAATTTACAGTCTTTATAAGGACAATCAACTTTGTGATTTACTTTTAAGTGAGTACTCCTCAGATGAGCAAAGTATTCCGTTTCAGTGCAGGGTTCAAGAAATTCACATGACAAAGCGAAACTCATTTGAGAGTCTACAGTTTGCGGTTGATCCACAGTTCTGGTGTGAAAGCGGGATAAATGGCTAGAGAATTGCATTGAGAGATTTGAATGTACACATACACTCCTGATGCAACAAGGAAAGGGCACAGTTCTTGGCAAGTCCCATGTTTTAGCCTATAATGTCTAAAAAGCTGTGCTCTCTTCTCACAGATGGCAGGGCAGTACTTGCATTTCCAAGGCATTTTAATATGGCTTTAAACAAAAATAGCAGGGCAAATGAGGCTAATGTTAAAAGTGGGCATTGATTTTTTTTCAAAACTACATCGAACAATTAGAATTTTACACCACTGTTGCAAAACTGTATGTCAAAAACACACAAGTAGAGAGAGCTACTCAAAAATTACCTCAAGTCAACCTCAAATTCCTAATTCTTGAATAGAGAAAATAACTCACCTCATTCAGGCAGAAATGGTATCCTCTTTACAGCAGGCAAATGTCCTTTAAAAACGTCCAGACTTGCTAAAAACAGAAAAATGCAGGCATGTATTGTCCAAAAACCTTAAATTGCGCTGTGTAAATTAGAAAATGGCGCAACTTTCTTTGTAGCTGCCACCGGACAAGCACAGACTTGTCTTGAGTTTTGAGCCAATCACAACAGGGCAGCTCGGTGGCCTGAGGTAAAACTTGACAGTTTCAAGTTTGTAAACTACAAAAATGAGTACACACAATGACTGTCTCATACACTCTTCATATACTCATACTGTTTAAGAAGCATAAAACTAATCTTTAAAAGTGGTATGTACTCAAACTGTTTGCGTAGAATGAACTTCGGTTAACAGTGTGCTACACTATGGTAACCATGACGATAAGTATCGCTAAGGACTAATAAAACACAATTTGCTCTCATTCAGCATAGATTTAGAAAGTAAAACGTACATTTATTGCTAGAAAAGCATAGATTTAGAAAGTAAAACGTACATTTATTGCTAGAAATGTCCTCAAACAATGCCAGATATATCTTGAAATGTTGTTTTTACATTCAGAAAGCTGAAGAAATATAACGTTCAATGTACACATAGAACAACATAGCCACCTAGTGGTGAGGAGGGCAGCCATTTGTGAATCCCAAATATTTGTTTGTGGATCTGTGTGGAGCTCGGCAAGAACGTCTCAGAAATGCGTAACTGAGGAAAGAGATGCGTGTGCGTGAATGGTGATCCACAAATGCAGAATCACACTTCACAAACAGAATTTTCAGTTTTACAAATGGCTTTTTTTGTTTTTACAAATGGGAAATATATTTACAAATACACGTATATTTGTAAAAACCAAAATACAAGTTACGAATTAGAAATTTGTATTTGTGGATAGCAAAACACGCGTGCAAATCAAGGAACATTTGTAGATCACTCTGTGCGTTTACGGTTATTTTTGAGACAAAAATAACTCCATACATGTCCAACTCAGGAAGTCTCTTGAACTGTAGAGTCCGAAATAGGGCTGCAACGATTAGTCGATTAGTCACGATTATGTCGCCGAACAAACAATTCATTTAGTAGTCGACACATCGTTTTTTGTTTTTTACTTTGCTTTTCTCTCGAAACTGCGGCTGCAGCTTCCACTGCCGCATCTGCCTTTCTGTCACATAGACACACACTCCTACGCACATGCGCAGTAGTGGTAATTGGCGTCAGGCCTGACTGTACCGTAAATGATACCATAACACAGACCCTCCAGGAATTCACGATGTTGCGGTTTGCAACTTCAACGCAAATTCAGTGAATCCCCGTGAATTTTGGGCGGTGTTGTAATTTTAACCAATCACCGCGATTTTTCCGCAACTTCCGTGCAGTCTGCCCGGGGGATTCAACTCAGGTCACGGACGGCCGCACGGCGCGGCAGGATCCCCTCGTGGGACCTCTTCCCGGCGCTGGTTGGCCCCCGCTGGGCGCATTTCCTCCGTAGCGGTGTGCCGCGACCGGCTCTGGGTTGGCTTGGAAAGGCTCGAGGGCGAAGGTGGAGCCTCAAGCTTTACAGCGCCACCCGCCCGCCCGCCCGCTCCGGGACCGCGCCGAGGGCCCGGGGCCGTGGACTCTCATTAAAGGGTTCATGAGCTATCATCTTAATTGTTTTTATTTTCAGATAGCTCATACTTCAAGCTGAAAGCTAATGATCTGATCAGCTGCATGCTGGTGCGATAAGCTGTATGTTTTACAGTCAATTTACGTATGATCCGATTAGTCGACTAATCGAAAAAATAATCGCTGATTAGTCAACTATCAAAATAATCGTTTGTGACAGCCCTAGTCCGAAAGGAACCACCAAGTTTAGGGATGCACGATATTTATCGGGGTGATATGGGGAGAAATTACTTATTACATTAATTATTTTTATCGACCCGATAAGTTCATTTTAACCGATAAAAAGATCTGATAAATTAATGAAATTGGGGAAATTGTTTGCAGGCCGATTAGCCCCAAAAGCTACCCAAGCCTGGCCCCGTCTCTGCCAGACTAATAATGAACATGTCTTCACCAGTGTGGCAGAAGATAACAACAGCATTGCTGTTTGCAAAAGTTGTTCAGCGACGATTACGAGAGGAGGAAAGAAGACTTTGAGTTTTAATATGACGTGATGTTTGAAACAAGCGGTATTAAAAGAATATGAAGCAGCCGTGGTAGCAGCTAGCAGTGCTGCTAAGGCTAAAACAACACATCACCTGTCGACCAATCAGAGTCAGGAGAATCGATTAGTACCGCCCACGTTCACCTTTGACCCAAAGGTAGTATATCGCAGCAAGAGGTCACACTTTGTCTCTTTGTCTTTATGTAACAACCAGGAGCTTTGTGATTGATTCAAACTAAAGCAGAGACATTAGCAGGAGACATTAACAGAGACATAGCAGGAGACATTAGCAGGAGACATTAACAGAGACATAGCAGGAGACATTAGCAGAGACATTAGCAGGAGACATTAGCAGAGACATTAGCAGCGTTTCTTCATGCTGGAATAAAACTTTTGACACAAAACAGCAAGGATAAGACATACTCTTTGGGGGCTAGCTTGCCGAGTTTTCATGGCACAGTGATGAGACACATCTTTGTAATCAGCAGAGTCTCTGCTTTCACGCAACGTTTGTGTGGTTTGGTTGAAGTGGTGAAATTAGCAGAAGCGCTAAAGTGGACATGGCTGTTTTTGTGTTTTTTGTTACATACCCAGATTTTGGTATGCTATATGTCAGGATTGATGCTTCCTAGCTGACGCTGATCATCTGTATTGTGCATGCATCTCACGCTGCCCCCCGTATGTGGACTTTCGGGTTGAAATATGAAGTTATCGGTTATTGGTATCGGCCATGAGAAGCAGGAAATTATCAGTTATCGTATCGTTTGGAATTTTTTATATAGCGCATCACTACTTAAGGTACATCTGACCAAGCAATAACCTCTGTGTCTGTGAAGTCAGGCCAACATGGAAGTGCTAAAAACTGCAATTCCTCAAATGGCATGTATTATCAAAATAGTTGAAAACACCCATGTGGGTAAACCATGCGTGTTTAGTTGGTTAAGAAAGCTGCATGGAATTGTAGGATCAGTCTCTAATTGATGCACTTTAAATCAGAGTTGTATGTTGATGTTTTTGAAGACTTCAACTCAGCTTTGTCTGCTTGTTTCTAAAATCAGAAATCAGCTCCTTGATTTTATTGACATTGTTCTCTTTGCACCACCCTGCAAGATTGTTGATCTCCTTGTCATATGAACACTCGCTGTTTGAAATCTGGCCAATGGAGATAGTTAGCCATAACAGTCTGTTCACCCTGCTGCTGTCTGGCAAACAATACACAAGTATCCACTGCTTTACCATCACACTACAGAACAGCTTCTGTCCTCAGGCTGTACACACTCCACTATAAAAATAATGTAGTATAAAGGAACAACTTGCATTTCATTGTGCAACCCTGTGTTACAAAATGTCAAATAAATGATGTGGTTGGCATGATTCATTATCAGAACCATTTCGCTCAGTAAAGTACATTTAATCATTGTTTTTCTCAGTGCTGCTGTTTACTCACATGACTCCTTCCCTCTCTAATGGCATCCCTGTCTGTAACGTAAAAAATACACCATCATTTTCAAAAAGGAAATCTTCTCATTTAAGGTGTATGGGAGCTCAGCTCCATCTCCATGTGTTGCTGTAACCAGCAATGGTTACAGTTTTTGATGGATATGGACTCTGAGGACTGATACGACTATTTTTGTTGCTGCTCATATTAAGTGCAAACCTTCACTCATGTCAAACTGTCAATGTTGTCTGTTTCTGTTTTAACTCTGTGTCTGCTTGCTCTTGCATGTTTATGTGAAATGTGTTATATGAATTAAACTGGGTTCAAATGTAGGGAAAGTACTCTGCTGTTGTAAATTGAAAAGACTTGATCTCTAGGGTGTGTCAGAGTGGGTGTGTAAAGCTTGAAGTAGGCTACACGTAAACCTCTCTGCAAACCTCTTTAGAGAGGGGCGTTATGGGGAACTCTAAGTCGCAGGGGAGGTAACACACACACCATCCTAATCTCAAGGTGGTGTGTGGACATGAGCAGCAAGCAGGTTAATTGGTGAATCTGACTCCTGTTGGGTGAGAAAAATAAAATTCATTTAACATGTAGAAATAAAAAGGTATAAAATGAGGTACGGCTGTTTTTTTGTCAAAACCTTTGTTTAATAGATTTTGATAATGCTAGGTTAGGAGAGTCATCCAACTTTCAGTCTTTAAGTATGCTAAGCTAAAGATTCATGTCAAATACACCGGGCCACATATTAAACTTATACCATTAATGATAAGATTATGGTTTTAATAAACCTGTTTTATAGTCCAACCCTGACACTGACACGAGATAAAAATACAAATTATCCCAGTTTTTGTGAGAGTTGAATATCATAGTTCTGTTCAGTTCAGCTCAGTCACAAATCCCTCCTGATCTCTCCATCATGCATTCATTCATAAATTCATCATTCTATAAGTGTGGTCTCTGATCTCCAAGCTTTAACCTTGCTCTTTCCTTCCAAGGGTCCCAGGTGGGACCCCTAATCACCCAACTCATCAGCCTGGAAGTTGGGGTACTGCGGAATGGGAAAACACTAGTGAGAAGTCACAATCTGCACCTAACTGCAGTCCTTCAATGAAGAAATGTTTTCAACAAGAACATACCAGTGTTCCTGACTCTGGAGCTGACCAAATTTCCTGGACTCTTCCATAATCTTCTTAGGCATTCCATGGAACCTCTCACCCTACCCATTGAGGGTCACCGACCTATGCTCTGTTGTATGAAATGTTCACGTAGTATTTTACTGGTTCATGGCATGTCAGTTAACCACCACCATGAGACTTGGCTCTTGGCTCTGAAGGCAGTTCCAATTATAGCTACCACTGCCATGTCATTTGTCTTAATGATGTGACTCGTACCTGAGGATGCCCCTGCTGTCAGGCTTTCAGGCTGTGAAAAAAAACTATATCTTCTAGACTCCATTTAGATAAAATTTAGATTTTCTGAAGTCACACTCCAATGTGTGCTCTTCCTCCAGCAAGCTCTCACCACTGGAGATAACTATGACCTCAGGATCCGAGCTTTTGGCACTGACTGGAGTAGTGAGAGGGATGAGTGGATTAGAGGAGACGATGAGTGGAATCAGGACATATACCAACTCCAAGGTCATCACCCGACAGCTTTTCAATACCCATTTTTCGGGCATAAGGCGCTTTAAAATCATTAAATTTTCTCAAAAAATCAAATCATTAGTATTATATCAGCACACTTACACTGTTTTCCTCATCACACCTGCTTGAATCCTGCCTGATTCCCTGGGCGTTAATCTTCACCGTGCCCTTTCTGGTTAACTTCACCCACCTGGTTGAGACCCTCTGCTTTTTTGTATTAAACATGTTGCCCTTTATTAAAATGTACTTTCTGGTGTTGTGTATGTGTGTGTCTACCTATTCTGAGTCACCACCATTACATACTATCAACAGCAAGCTACTTTTAAACTACTTTAAAAAAAAAATATCTCAACACAGTGAGGTTATTCTACACCAGTAAAACATCTACTATTAAATAAATAATAAAAAGTCCAATTATTATTGGCTGGCCTGCCAGCTGTTTGTCAGTTGTGGGAAAGCTGCTGATTGGTTACAGCAAATAACAGACAAATTAGAACCTGATCAATTACGTGAAATTAAAAGGCCATTTAGTCTGAATGTCAAGCTAACCTATGCATACCCTACCATGTTTTGAGTGGTCCTTTAAAGCCTTTATGTGCAGAATTTGAATGTTACTGAATTGCATTTCTCAGCATCAAAATGCACATTGCATTTATATGACAGAGCTGTTATACTGTACGTAAAAGGTTGTGTCTGCTTACTTTTACTGTGAAACAGAAAAGGCAGCTCGTAAAGAAAGAGATGTCTTGACAATTTACTTCAGTCGTACCTGGTTTCAGAGCTTGGCCAGATCTCTTTAAGCCAGAGGCGAGGCAGCTGACAAAAACAAGCAGCAGTTGATTACACTACTGAAACTCTGCTTTTAGCCTGTCTCTAAATCTCTCGCTCCACATTTTATGCATTTTCTTTCAACAACACTTATTATTATATAGCATGTATACAAGATAAGTATATAATATGGTGGCTGCAGAATGACGCAGCTATTTTATTTCACTCTTTATTCTGTTCCTAATTTGGAAGTAGCCTGTTACCTTTACAAAGCAGCCCCTTCACAGTTAAAAATAATCACGAATGGCGAAAAGGTTGTTGATGTTTCATCCCGCACTAATTTTACATTCAATGAAATGCTTCCACTCTTAAGATGTGGCTGGAGTTATAACCTTATTAGTGATTTTGGTAATTCTGGTTCAGATTTTGTACACAATATCTCTGACCTATACCTCTGATGTCCCCGGCTGCTCAGCTTCAACTCTCTGATTTACACACTTTCCTGATTGACAGATTTAGTCTAACCTGCTAATAGCTAACTGCTAATTAACTGCTGCTAACCAAATATGCCGTTAGCAGGAAACACAATTGGGTTCAGCAGCCAGAGTGGTAACTTAATATGGTTTTGAGCACAGCCCCTGAGACCACCGGTAGATACGACATTATAGTATGTAGCTAACCAAACCAACTCATCCTTGAGATGTCAAGAGTCAAACCTAGGAAGAAACCACCTCAGTAGTCGTATCCCCTGCCAGACGTGTAATTCTGCTTTCAGAAGTTGCGTTCCATCCAGGGTCTATGCAACCCACTGACCTTGATGATCTCATAACTTTTACTCTAACATTAGTGTCATTTGTGTTTTTTAGTTAAATGTCTTGACAGCTTTGATAGCTATATTATTTGATATCAACATATTATTTTAGCCAGGGGTTTGGTGTATACATGGATACTTGAAATGACATTTCCATCATCCTCAACTGAAGTTCATGTTGTGTGATTGTTATGGTGTAAATGACTTCCTCAACCGTAGAGAATAACCATCCAACCAGAGCTAAGTATGTAAGTGACGTTACTAACACTAACACTGCCGTAAAGTTAGGACGGGGGTTAGCCTGAGGGGGAGCCTGCTGCTTTACATCTGTATAAAACAGGTTTGTGTTTTCCCTTCTTCTTTGTATTGTAGAAGTCTCTGATAAAAACTTGCAAAACATGACACATTGTAATATAAACATATCCTTCATTCAGTTCCTGCTTGTCTAATAGAGGCTAACATGCTACAAGAGCAAAACAAGCAAGAGGAAAATTAATTATAAATTAAGATGCCGAAAACAAAATTGCTTTTGCCATCACCATTTAAGACCAATGACAAATGTGTTATATTTCCTGTTTTCCTATCAGAGCTGTATTTGCTGCATTCATTTATGTGTAAACGCTGAAAGGCATTTTATGTGAACCACCAAACTTTCAAAGCATTGTGAGGAAAACCCCACCTTTAACTGTGCTGTCCACTCGTACGGAAGAGCATCGAATGTTACCTGTGCAAACAACTGTGTCTGACCAGAAACTTACTAGTTCACATGTCATTCATGTGAGAGTGGGGGCCTTGATTTTCAGACGATTAGTGAAAAAACTACTGAGACTGTGTGGATAAATCCTTTGCTGGGAGCTCCAGACAGGAAGTTGCGGTGTCATTTTGTCTTCTCCATTCAGCAAGCCCCGACACTGATGTACACTAAGCTCCCACTAAGAGACGTGAGCTGCCGCCACTGCAGCAACACTAACAGGATGCTCAGCTGAAGGGCAGAAACAAACATGTTATTGTATTTTCAAAAAGACCTTCCTCATTGCAACTGAATGATCCAAAATCATCAATGATTCAACTTTAACCTTTTTTTCTGGACTGCAAACAATATACTACATGACTGTAGCCATGTAGTGCCTGTCAAACAGTTACCCAGGTTCACTTTAATTCATCTTTGTACAGGTAGACTCAAACTTGTCTCAAAGACTAAATGAGAATGGCATGTTGTCCAGCCATGAACAATGTCATTATTTTACATACTTTTTACATACTTTACAAATTAACTATTAACTATTAACACTATTACTATTACAAACTATGAAAAATTACTTCATGGTATAAATAGATAGAATGTGCAAACTACCCCACAATCAGTAAGATCAGAGCTCCCAGGCCTTCCCACATGCTGGGTAGGTCTGGTTTAATCTTGCAGAGCAGCTGCAGGCCCTGACCATATACTGAATAATAATTAGTTAAATACAAATATGATGAGTTAAGAAAAAACATGAGATAAAAGTGCATTTTATGAAGACATTTTATTGGCTGCCTTAGATCTGCAAGCAGACAGTAGACCTAACACATTCAGCTGTGGGTCTGTGGACCCCTAATGGTCCATGTCTATATTGCAAAGAGTGGAAAACATATGTTCTCATTAAAATCAATCAGCATATATGAGTAAACAAACCTGCCACTGATCCTACAATGTGTATGTCTACACCTGCTGCATAATGAAAGCATTAAGTGGCCAGAGAGACAGCTGAAGTAAGCTGACCCTCACTCCACCGTGCTCCGTGTACACACTTTTAGACATGTCCTGATTCTCCGGAGTGAGAACCCTCTCTAAAAACAGTTTAGGGAACAATGCTTGCAAATCTACTGACAACTACTACATCATATTCAATATGGTTCAGTTTGCAGTAATAAACTCAAGAAGACGAAGTGTTCATATCATGAGAGAATAAGCATTTGGTCGAATAGTCTATTTTACTTAGGAAGGTTCCTCAGTGAGTGAAATGACAGAAGTATTTATGTAGCCATCAAGAGCTGTTTGAATTCTCTAAACTGTTAAGGAAAAGAGCTTCAGTGGTTCCTTTTTTATCTCCTTTAGCATAGGATACACTGGACCATCATTTAAGAAAGGAAGGAGGTAATGCCGTCCCACAAGTACTTGCAGTCCTAAGCTAAGTTATCCCAAGTTATCCTGACCATTCAAATGAATAGAAAAAGTAAATATCACAATTCACATCATTCTGTGACGGACGCCGCATCCTGCAGATCATTATGGAAGTTTATTATTAATCATCCATGTTTTGCCATAACTTGCTAATATGTTTCTATATGAGTGGACAGGAGAGTGAGCGTGAGTGACCATACTCAGTGTGACAAAAACTTAATTTGACTTGGACAATATTCATTTATTATTTGAATTCTGACGTTGATAATGAAGTCAGATTTCCCCCCGGGTTGTCCACGTTTAAATTTCCTGCATAGAAAAGTGCATTGGAAGTATCTAGTAAGTATCTCAGATAAGCGTTTTGTAGTCCATCTTTGAACTCCATAGTCATCTTTTCCTAAGTCTTCATGAATTCTCCTTCTCACCTTTCCTTGACCTCATGAGGTTTCACATCAAGGGCAAGGAAAGGTGCTTAGGAAAGGAAAAGCTAAATTTTTTGACTATTTGACCATACCCAATGGCCTCTTAGGTCTTCAGTGGAGACGCAGTTTTTAGAAATGATTACATTACATTATGAGCAACATTACTGATAATTATTGACCATTATTATTGATAGGCATGAAGTGGTACCAGCCAGGTCATCTATAGTCGCCTGATTCTGGACTCCTTTCTGCTGCAAAGCTCAGTGCAGTAATGACTCACTCCTCATTCAAAGTGAATGGAGGCAGAATTAGTCTCTCAGTGGATTGGTAGGACTTGGTCGAAGCACTGTGAGCTTGTAAATACTGATGAATGAGCCATTTGCTTGCTCACAGCTCTTCACAAGGGTTTGTTTGCCCCACAGTTGATTTGCATTTATTTATTACTGAGTGTGAATACTTTAACTTAGGGCCGTGCTGCTGGCTTTGCAAGTATTAATGACATATTAATCTGAACCACTCTGAAAGTGTCATGTTATCATAATAGCAGTAATGCAGTGTTGAAAAGTTCTCCATCAGTCAAATAACTGGTTTCAGCAGATCAGTTTAAAAAGGTAAAGTTGCAGACTTCATTTCAACTCTGAAGATTAAATGAACAGAAAACAATGGCTGCTCTGAAAAAACCGTATTGGGACCTCATATATGTCTTGGGTGTATCACTAAGCAGTATGCAAGCTGTGTAATCTTTACCTGTAAAGGATGACTTCTCAGTGCTGCAGTGGACTGCTCGTCTTTGTGGCTGAGACAGAATGTACCGGCTGCTCTGCTCACTTTGCCTGTGGGAGGAGAAAGCAGGATGGTTGTGATTTTTGATGTAAATGTGAGCACCACTGAGGGGGAGAGGTGGAGCATTGTATTCAGCTTGAGGTCCGGCCGAGCCCTGTTCTCCACACCTTGACGTTGACCTCGTGACCTCGCAGTGAAAATCATTTGGCAGCTTCCCTGACCTCTAGCAGTATGCATGCACGTAGGCGCACACACACACCAATGTCTGAATTACAACTGAGGAATTTTACCCCCACTAGCCACTCTCCAATTTCTGATGCTTCCATTTTCATGCAGTATGAGGACTAGAGAAACACCAGAAGGACTCTGACATCTGACAGTTGTTGCTATTACACGTCTCCTCCTCCACAGCTGTGCCATACATGTGAGAATGAGCAATATAAGGTAGTGAATCAATGGTGTCTATGCTGCTCTATGGCTACCCCTCCCCAGGAAGATCAGCGATGAAACAAATAATAATAATAATAATAATAATAATAATAATAATAATATACTAACAGGCCTCATGAATCATTGTCAGTTTTGGATTATAAATGATATTGTAATGATGATAGGGGCATTCGATCGATAATGCTCTGGGGTCATTTTGGAAGGAACTGAAAACAACCTACAGTACAGCAGTGATTGGCCAAGCCTGCCCAATCCAGCCCAACACAACACTTGGCTTTCTGACCAAAGCTAACGTTGTCCCGCCCTCCCTGTTTTTCAATCTACTGCACAAGAATTAAAAATGAGCTTGGAACATCTAAAAAGGTAATCATTGATTTGCATGTCAATGACAAACAGGGCAGTCTATTAGACATGAAGCCATAAATTAAGCTGTTTATCAAGCTTGGATACCAATCAATAGCATCTAGTCTCATCTGCATAATGAGCAAAATGGCAGCTGTAACTCAGTCCAAAGTGATGGACTGAGTTATACTGACCTCAGACCTAGCAATGAAGTGGTCAGGTTTGGAAGAATGAACAGTTTACTTATTCTAATGACTTTGATAAAAATTGCTCCTGAAATGATTATTAAGCTCCTCAGATATCTGAGCATCAAATCAATATCCCAGGTTGCATACACACATTCCCACATGAGCTTGTGTAATGTGTGTAGATGTGATACCATGACCTGGATGTGAAGACGGTCCTGCACAAATATAGCACGCTTCTCCAAAAGTCAAACGTGATAAGTTATGTGTGTTAGGCAGAAATGATGCACACATGCACTAACACAAGGGAGGGCTTTGAGGGAATGGATGTGGCTCTATTGAATTATACATGAAGCAGAAGGAACCAAACCAACTGTGCAAGGTATTGTTGTGGCATGAATAAATTGTGCATAATTGATACAGGCTCTCTTACATTATGTGTCCCTGTTCGCAAATCTCCATGTGGAGTTATGACGCAAAGCAGGTCAGGGGATCTGAGGGATAAGGTGTCACTGATCTAATGATCCGCCCTTAATGCTTTATGTAAATACACAGGGCTGGCTTCAGCAGGCTTACATGTATCAATGCAAATTACCACCGGTACAAGGGACAAGAAAGATGGTAGAGGAGATTTTATTTTTCTCACCCAACAGGAGTCAGATTCACCAATTAACCTGCTTGCTGCTCATGTCCACACACCACCTTGAGATTAGGATGGTGTGTGTGTTACCTCCCCTGCGACTTAGAGTTCCCCATAACGCCCCTCTCTAAAGAGGTTTGCAGAGAGGTTTACGTGTAGCCTACT
>NC_040016.1:23676952-23677148 GCF_000972845.2 Larimichthys crocea | reverse complement strand
CATATGCAAATCTATTTAAATAGGCCCTGGACCTGAGATTCACCTCTTAACGCGATAAACAAAGGAAAGAAAATGAATTTTACAGAGTCTGAGCTAGATATTCTAGTGGATGAAGTGGAGATTCTGTTTGGTACACTGTCAACAGGGATAAATTTGACCAAAAAAAGACGTGAGTGGTAGTGTGTGTGTGAGGCTG
>NC_040016.1:23621952-23676882 GCF_000972845.2 Larimichthys crocea | reverse complement strand
CCAAAGGAACAATAGCTGTAGAAACGTGCGTACGACAGCTATGAAGTTGGCGTGGGGCACGCACATTTCTACGATTGTTTCACGTTTGATACATTTGAACGTGAGCGTGGAAAAGGACGTACGCCACTTTTTTGTGCGTACGCAAGCTTTGTACATGAGGCCCTTGATCTCTAGGGTGTGTCAGAGTGGGTGTGTAAAGCTTGTAGTAGGCTACACGTAAACCTCTCTGCAAACCTCTTTAGAGAGGGGCGTTATGGGGAACTCTAAGTCGCAGGGGAGGTAACACACACACCATCCTAATCTCAAGGTGGTGTGTGGACATGAGCAGCAAGCAGGTTAATTGGTGAATCTGACTCCTGTTGGGTGAGAAAAATAAAATCTCCTCTACCATCTTTCTTGTCCCTTGTACCGGTGGTAATTTGCATTGATACATGTAAGCCTGCTGAAGCCAGCCCTGTGTATTTACATAAAGCATTAAGGGCGGATCATTAGATCAGTGACACCTTATCCCTCAGATCCCCTGACCTGCTTTGCGTCATAACTCCACATGGAGATTTGCGAACAGGGACACATAATGTAAGAGAGCCTGTATCAATTATGCACAATTTATTCATGCCACAACAATACCTTGCACAGTTGGTTTGGTTCCTTCTGCTTCATGTATAATTCAATAGAGCCACATCCATTCCCTCAAAGCCCTCCCTTGTGTTAGTGCATGTTGTGCATCATTTCTGTCCCTAACACACATAACTTATCACGTTTGACTTTTGGAGAAGCGTGCTATATGTGTGCAGGACCTGTCTTCACATCCAGGTCATGGTATCACATCTACACACATTACACAAGCTCATGTGGGAATGTGTGTATGACACCTGGGATATTTGATTTGATGCTCAGATATCTGAGGAGCTTTAATAATCATTTCAGGAGCAATTTTTTATCAAAGTCATTAGAATTAGTAAACTGTTCATTCTTCCAAACCTGACCACTTCATGCTGTAGGTCTGAGGTCAGTAGTAACTCAGTCCATCACTTTGGACTGAGTTACAGCTGCCATTTTTGCTCATATATGCAGATGAGACTAGAGATGCTATTGATTGGTTATCCAAGCTTGATAAACAGCTTAATTTATGGCTTCATGTCTAATAGACTGCCACTGTTTGTCATTGACATGCAAATCAATGATTACCTTTTTAGATGTTCCAAGCTCATTTTTAATTCTTGTGCAGTAGATTGAAAAACAGGGAGGGCGGGACAACGTTAGCTTTGGTCAGAAAGCCAAGTGTTGTGTTGGGCTGGATTTGGGCAGGCTTGGCCAATCACTGCTGTACTGTAGGTTGTTTGTCAGTTCCTTCCAAAATGACCCACATGAGCATTATCTGATCGAATGCCCCTATCATCATTACAATATCATTTATAATCCAAAACTGACAATGATTCATGAGGCTCTGTTAGTAATTATTATTATTATTATTATTATTATTATTATTATTATTATTAGTGTTCATCGCTGATCTTCCTGGGGAGGACGGTAGCCAAATAGAGCAGCAATAGACACATTGATTCACTACCTTATATTGCTCATTCTCACATGTATGGCACAGCTGTAGGAGGAGGAGACTTTGTGAATAGCACAAACTGTCAGATGTCAGAGTCCTTCTGGTGTTTCTCTAGTCCTTCATACTGCATGAAAATGGAAGCATCAGAAAGTTGGAGAGTGGCTAGTGGGGGTAAAAATTCCTCAGTTGTAATTCAGACATTGGTGTGTGTGTGCGCCTACGTGCATGCATACTGCTAGAGGTCAGGGAAGCTGCCAAATGATTTTCACTGCGAGGTCACGAGGTCAACGTCAAGGTGTGGAGAACAGGGCTCGGCCGGACCTCAAGCTGAATATCAATGCTCCACCTCTCCCCCTCAGTGGTGCTCACATTTACATCAAAAATCACAACCATCCTGCTTTCTCCTCCCACAGGCAAAGTGAGCAGAGCAGCCGGTACATTCTGTCTCAGCCACAAAGACGAGCAGTCCACTGCAGCACTGAGAAGTCATCCTTTACAGGTAAAGATTACACAGCTTGCATACTGCTTATTGGATATCACCCAAGAAATATATGAGGTCCCAATACGGTTTTTCAGAGCAGCCATTGTTTTCTGTTCATTTAATCTTCAGAGTTGAAATGAAGTCTGCAACTTTACCTTTTTAAACTGATCTGCTGAAACCAGTTATTTGACTGATGGAGAACTTTTCAACACTGCATTACTGCTATTATGATAACATGACACTTTCAGAGTGGTTCAGATTAATATGTCATTAATACTTGCAAAGCCAGCAGCACGGCCCTTTAAGTTAAAGTATTCACACTCAGTAATAAATAAATGCAAATCAACTGTGGGGCAAACAAACCCTTGTGAAGAGCTGTGAGCAAGCAAATGGCTCATTCATCAGTATTTACAAGCTCACAGTGCTTCAGACTCAAGTCCTACCAATCCACTGAGAGACTAATTCTGCCTCCATTCACTTTGAATGAGGAGTGAGTCATTTACTGCACTGAGCTTTGCAGCAGAAAGGAGTCCAGAATCAGGCGACATATAGATGACCTGGCTGGTACCACTTCATGCCTATCAATAATAATGGTCAATAATTATCAGTAATGTTGCTCATAATGTAATGTAATCATTTCTAAAAACTGCGTCTCCACTGAAGACCTAAAGAGCCATTGGGTATGGTCAAATAGTCAAAAAATTTAGCTTTTCCTTTCCTAAGCACCTTTCCTTGCCCTTGATGTGAAACCTCATGAGGTCAAGGAAAGGTGAGAAGGAGAATTCATGAAGACTTAGGAAAAGATGACTATGGAGTTCAGAAGATGGACTACAAAACGCTTATCTGAGATACTTACTAGATACTTCCAAGGCACTTTTCTATGCAGGAAATCTGACTTCATTATCAACGTCAGAATTCAAATAATAAATGAATATTGTCCAAGTCAAATTAAGTTTTTGTCACACTGAGTATGGTCACTCACGCTCACTCTCCTGTCCACTCATATAGAAACATATTAGCAAGTTATGGCAAAACATGGATGATTAATAATAAACTTCCATAATGATCTGCAGGATGCTGGCGTCCGTCACAGAATGATGTGATATTGTGATATTTACTTTTTCTATTCATTTGAATGGTCAGGATAACTTGGGATAACTTAGCTTAGGACTGCAAGTACTTGTGGGACGGCATTACCTCCTTTCCTTTCTTAAAGGATGGTCCAGTGTATCCTATGCTAAAGGAGATAAAAAAGGAAGCACTGAAGCTCTTTTCCTTAACAGTTTAGAGAATTCAAACAGCTCTTGATGGCTACATAAATACTTCTGTCATTTCACTCACTGAGGAACCTTCCTAAGTAAAATAGACTATTCGACCAAATGCTTATTCTCTCATGATATGACACACGTCGTCTTCTTGAGTTTATTACTGCAAACTGAACCATATTGAATATGATGTAGTAGTTGTCAGTAGTATTTGCAAGCATTGTTCCCTAAACTGTTTTTAGAGAGGGTTCTCACTCCGGAGAATCAGGACATGTCTAAAAGTGTGTACACTGGAAGCACGGTGGAGTGAGGGTCAGCTTACTTCAGCTGTCTACTCTGGCCACTTAATGCTTTCATTATGCAGCAGGTGTAGACATACACATTGTAGGATCAGTGGCAGGTTTGTTTACTCATATATGTCTGATTGATTTTAATGAGAACATATGTTTTCCACTCTTTGCAATATAGACATGGACCATTAGGGGTCCACAGACCCACAGCTGAATGTGTTAGGTCTACTGTCTGCTTGCAGATCTAAGGCAGCCAATAAAATGTCTTCATAAAATGCACTTTTATCTCATGTTTTTTTCTTAACTCATCATATTTGGTATTTAACTAATTATTATTCAGTATATGGTCAGGGCCTGCAGCTGCTCTGCAAGATTAAACCAGACCTACCCAGGCATGTGGGAATGGCACTGGGATGCTCTGATCTTACTGATTGTGGGTAGTTTGCACATTCTATCTATTTATACCATGAAGTAATTTTTCATAGTTTGTAATAGTAATAGTTGTTAATAGTTAATAGTTAATTTGTAATAGTAATGTAAAAATGTATGTAAAATAATGACATTGTTCATGGCTGGACAACATGCCATTCTCATTTAGTCTTTGAGACAAGTTTGTAGTCTACCTGTACAAAGATGAATTAAAGTGAACCTGGTGAACTGTTTGACAGGCACTACATGGCTACAGTCATGTAGTATATTGTTTGCAGTCCAGAATAAAAAGGTTAAAGTTGAATCATTGATGATTTTGGATCATTCAGTTGCAATGAGGAAGGTCTTTTTGAAAATACAATAACATGTTTGTTTCTGCCCTTCAGCTGAGTCTATCCTGTTAGTGTTGCTGCAGTGGCGGCAGCTCACGTCTCTTAGTGGGAGCTTAGTGTACATCAGTGTCGGGGCTTGCTGAATGGAGAAGACAAAATGACACCGCAACTTCCTGTCTGGAGCTCCCAGCAAAGGATTTATCCACACAGTCTCAGTAGTTTTTTCACTAATCGTCTGAAAATCAAGGCCCCCACTCTCACATGACATGACATGTGAACTAGTAAGTTTCTGGTCAGACACAGTTGTTTGCACAGGTAACATTCGATGCTCTTCCGTACGAGTGGACAGCACAGTTAAAGGTGGGGTTTTCCCTCACAATGCTTTGAAAGTTTGGTGGTTCACATAAAATGCTCTTTACAGCGTTTACACTAAATGAATGCAGCAAATACAGCTCTGATAGGAAAACAGGAAATATAACACATTTGTCATTGGTCTTAAATGGTGATGGCAAAAGCAATTTTGTTTGTCAGCATCTTAATTTATTAATTAATTTCCTTCTTGCTTGTTTTGCTCTTGTAGCATGTCAGCCTCTATTAGACAAGCAGGAACTGAATGAAGGATATGTTATATTACAATGTGTCATGTTTTGCAAGTTTTATCAAGACTTCTACAATACAAAGAAGAAGGGAACACAAAACCTGTTTATACAGATGTAAAGCAGCAGGCTCCCTCCAGGCTAACCCCCGTCCTAACCTTTACGGCATGTTTAGTGTTAGTAACGTCACTTACATACTTAGCTCTGGTTGGATGGTTATTCTCTACTGTTGAGGAAGTCATTTACCATAACAATCAGCATCAACATGAACTTCAGTTGAGGATGATGGAAATGTCATTTGCAAGTATTCATGTATACACCAAACCCCTGGCTAAAATAATATGTTGATATCAAATATATAGCTATCAATAGCTGTCAAGACATTTAACTAAAAAACACAAATGACACTAATGTTAGAGTAAAAGTTATGAGATCATCAAAGTCAGTGGGTTGCATAGACCCTGGATGGAACGCAACTTCTGAAAGCAGAATTACACGTCTGGCAGGGGATACGACTACTGAGGTGGTTTTCTTCCTAGGTTTGACTCTTGACATCTCAAGGATGAGTTGGTTTGGTTAGCTACATGACTATAATGTCGTATCTACAGTGGTCTCAGGAGCTGTGCTCAAAACCTATTCAGTTACACTACTCTGGCTGCTGAACCCAATTGTGTTTCCTGCTAACGGCATATTTGGTTAGCAGCAGTTAATTAGCAGTTAGCTACCTTAGCAAATGGTTAGACTAAATCTGTCAATCAGGAAAGTGTGTAAATCAGAGAGTTGAAGCTGAGCAGCCGGAGGACATCAGAGGTATAGGTCAGAGATATATTGTGTACAAAATCTGAACCAGAATTACCAAAATCACTAAATAAGGTTATAAACTCCAGCCACATCTTAAGAGTGGAAGCATTTCATTGAATGTAAAATTAGTGCTGGATGAAACATCAACAACCTTTTCGCCATTTGTGATTAATTTTAACTGTGAAAGGGGCTGCTTTGTAAAGGTAACAGGCTACTTCCAAATTAGGAACAGAATAAAGAGTGAAATAAAATAGCTGCTGTCATTCTGCAGCCACCATATTATATACTTATACTTGTATACATGCTATATAATAATAAGTGTGTGTTGAAAGAAAATGCATAAAATGTGGAGCGAGAGATTTAGAGACAGGCTAAAAGCAGAGTTTCAGTAGTGTAATCAACTGCTGCTTGTTTTTGTCAGCTGCCTCGCCTCTGGCTTAAAGAGATCTGGCCAAGCTCTGAAACCAGGTACGACTGAAGTAAATTGTCAAGACATCTCTTTCTTTACTGAGCTGCCTTTTCTGTTTCACAGTAAAAGTAAGCAGACACAACCTTTTACTGTACAGTATAACAGCTCTGTCATATAAATGCAATGTGCTATTTTGATGCTGAGAAATGTCAATTCAGTAACATTCAAATTCTGCACATAAAGGCTTTAAAGGACCACTCAAAACATTGGTAGGGTATGCATAGGTTAGCTTGACATTCAGACTAAATGGCCTTTTAATTTCACGTAATTGATTCAGGTTCTAATTTTGTCTGTTATTTGCTGTAACCAATCAGCAGCTTTCCCACAACTGACAAACAGCTGGCAGGGCCAGCCAATAATAATTGGACTTTTTATTATTTTATTTAATAGTAGATGTTTTACTGGTGTAGAATAACCTCACTGTGTTGAGATATTTTTTTTTAAAGTAGTTTAAAAGTAGCTTTGCTGTTGATAGTATGTATAATGGTGGTGACTCAGAATAGGTAGACACACACATACACAACACCAGAAAGTACATTTTAATAAAGGGCAACATGTTTAATACAAAAAAGCAGAGGTCTCAACCAGGTGGGTGAAGTTAACCAGATAAGGGACAGGTGAAGAATTAACGCCCAGGGAATCAGGCAAGGATTCAAGCAGGTGTGATGAGGAAAACAGTGTAAGTGTGCTGATATAAATACTAATGATTTGATTTTTTGAGAAAATTTAATGATTTTAAATGCGCCTTATAGCCCGAAAAATGCGGTATTTGAAAAGCTGTCGGGTTGATGACCTTGGAGTTGGTATATTGTCCTGATTCCACTCATCGTCTCCTCTAATCCACTCATCCCTCTCACTACTCCAGTCAGTGCCAAAAGCTCTGATTCCTGATGTCATAGTTAATCTCCAGTGGTGAGAGCTTGCTGGAGGAATGAGCACACATTTGAGTGTGACTTCAGAAAATCTAAATTTTATCTAAATGGAGTCTATGAAGATATAGTTTTTTTCACAGCCTGAAAGCCTGACAGCAGGGGCATCCTCAGGTACGAGTCACATCATTAAGACAAATGACATGGCAGTGGTAGCTATATTGGAACTGCCTTCAGAGCCAAGAGCCAAGTCTCATGGTGGTGGTTAACTGACATGGCCATTGAACCAGTAAAATACTACGTGAACATTTCATACAACAGAGCATAGGTCGGTGACCCTCAATGGGTAGGGTGAGAGGTTTCCATGGAATGCCTAAGAAGATTATGGAAGAGTCCAGGAAATTTGGTCAGCTCCAGAGTCAGTGAACACTGGTATGTTCTTGTTGAAAACATTTCTTCATTGAAGGACTGCAGTTAGGTGCAGATTAGTGACTTCTCACTAGTGTTTTTCCCATTCCGCAGTACCCCAACTTCCAGGCTGATGAGTTGGGTGATTAGGGGTCCCACCTGGGATCCCTTGGAAGGGAAAGAGCAAGGTTAAAGCTTGGAGATCAGAGACCACACTTATAGAATGAATGAATTTATGAATGAATGCATGATGGAGAGATCAGGAGGGATTTGTGACTGAGCTGAACTGAACCGAACTATGATGATTCAACTCTCACAAACTGGGATACATTTGTATATTTTATCTCGTGTCAGTGTCAGGGTTGGGACTATAAAACAGGTTTATAAAACCATAATCTTGATCATTAATGGTAAGTTTAATATGTGGCCCTGTGTGATTTGATCATGATCTTTAGCTTAGCATAGCTTAAAGACTGAAAGTTGGATGACTCTCCTAACCTAGCATTATCAAAATCTATTAAACAAAGGTTTTGTACAAAAAACAGCAGTCTCATTTTTATACCTTTTTATTTCTACATGTAAATGATACTGTATGTTAGTAGGGTAGTAGGTATGTCCAAGATGGCGGCACATGCTCCACGCAAGGTTCAGTGTCTCTCCAGATTCTGCAAACTAGTAGCTATCTGCCTTTTTGTTGCAAGTCTGTTCACTCAGAATAGTTTTGCACACATACAGTCAACAAGAGCTTTTTGACATTCAAGCTTTTAAATTGGACACTTTTATTGGTGATCTCTGGCTCACACCAGAGACCTGGCTCCACCTACCGGAAATACTTATAGGCGTTGAGACTGTAAACAAGTGAAGAGAGGATGTTGTCTGTGGCTCAGGAGTTAAAGCAGGTTGTCCACGAATCAGATGATCGGCGGTTCCAGTCTGCATGTCAAAGTGTCCCTGGGCAAGATACTGAACCCCAAATTGTTCCTGAAGGCTGCGCCATTAGTGTGTGAATGGTTTGCGCCTAAAACTGATGAGCAGTTGACACCTTGCATGGCAGCTAATGCCATCAGTGTATGAATGTGTGTGTGTGAATGATATGTGGTGTAAAAGCGCTTTGAGTGGTCCAGAAAAGCATTATATAAGTATAGTCCATTTACCATTTAATGGCTGAACTAAAGCTAACTCCTCAACGGCTATCACTACCAGCAATTTCCTCACCAATGTTTGGTCTATAAAGAACAAAATGGATTAGCTGCAACTGCAGATTATCTCCCAAAACTGGAATAAGGACTCACATAAGGACTAACTTCATGATCTTCACAGAAAGATGTCTCAACAGCAGCGTCCCTGATAGCGCAATTGAGCTAATGGGGTGCTGTGTCCTCTGAGTGAACAAAACAGCTGATGATTCCAGCAAGACCAAAGGTGGGAGATTGTGCATTTATGTGAACAAAGCTTGGCACACAGACACTAACTAACTACTGCTAAAATCGAGACTCTCTTCTCTGCTAACCTAGAGTTTCTGCCCAGAGAGTTTACCTATCATATACTTGCATATCCTGAGGCAGCCTTTATTGTTGCTGGTGATTTCAACCACACCAGCCTGAAGCCACCAGCATGTCTCTTGCCCTCGACCATGTTTACACCAACATAGCTGAGGCATACAAAACCACCCCTGTCCTCCATTTAGGACAGTTCATGTCTATGTTTTTTCCCCAAATACACACCACCCCTCAAACGTGTAAAATCTGTTGTAAGGACTGTTAAAGTGTGGCCAAAGGCTGCAGACTCTACACTACAGCAGCAGTTTGAAAACACAGACTGGAGTGTGTTTGCCACTCAGTCCACATTGGAGTCACACAGACGACACCTATGCCTCTTCTGTTTTGGACTATTTAAACACCGACATCAACAGTGTCACCAACAATAAACAAATCACAACATTCCCTAACCAGTAGCTGTCGATGAACCGAGAGGTCCACCTCCTGCTCAAGGCACGTGGAACTGTACTTGACATGCAGATTTACAGTGCATCCAGGGCTAACCTGAAGAGGGGCATAAGGAAGGCCAAACACTGCCCCAAGCTAGGAATAGAGGAGCATTTCAAGAACAACTCTAACCCCTGATGCATGTGGCAAGGCACCAAGGCCACCACAAACTACAAACCCACCAACACCACCCCCACCAACTGGTGAGGGGTGGTGTGTGCTGAGCCCTCTCCTCTACTTCCTCCACCCGGGTCTGCGCACCTGTACATGGCTTTAATACCGTTATCACATTTAGTGATTGGCCTTACACCAACATCAATGAGACGGACAGGGAGGAGGTCCAGCACCTGGTGACTTGGTGCATGCAGGTTGAGCGTGTCTTCAACTTTAAGTTCCTGGGTGTCCACATCTCTGAAGACCTTTCTTGGATTCTCACCATATCCATCCTGATCTCACCAGCATCTCTTTTTTTTGCCTGGTATGGAAACTGCTCTATCTTGGACTGGAAAGCTCTGCAGAGGCTGGTGAAAACTGCCCAGCACATCGCTGGTTCAGCATTGCTACTTGAGTTGTTGAATCTAATCTAAAAAAATCTAATCAGCTGTGATTGTCTAACCCTCACACTGGATAAGATAGAAAATACTGTTCCTTTAAGAGTGTTATAAGGGGGAGGAATATAGGCCATTGAATAGGTTACCACATTTGATTGAACAATCCTAACTCATACAGCAAATTAGGGACAAATCTATCCCTATTGGTCTTTTTTCATGTCATTTCATGGACAGAATACAGTTTGACATTTATCTTCATTTAAAAAAAAACAAAAAACAAAACGAATAAAAAAACAAAAAAACACACACATCTTCCGTTAGTTTTATGTGTTATGGTGTTTGAGCATTATCTCTCCCAGCTGGTGGATCTGTACACGCTACACTGAACAAAGACAGCAAATATTAGCTGCAGTAAATGTCACATTTCTGCATGTAACATCAGGATTCCATAACTAGAGGCCATGAATGCAACTGAGCCTGTCAAACTGCATTTATTAAAATGTATTCATTACATTTTTCTTGATCACATATAAAAAATAAAATGCGACTAATTTTAATTAGAGTAATATGCTAATTGGGGATTACATCTGGGGTTCTGAATTTGTCTTCATTCATTTGATCTGGAAACTTAATGTCTCCATTAAATCTTAACCAATATACATCAATGTATGGTTTCCATTTTATTCAAGCCTAGACTGGCATGCAATGGTGTCTTACGCAGATTTAAACTCATGAAAAATGATACATGCTCATTGCACTGTGATGATGTGATTGCAGTCAACGTTTTTCTTTTTTAATTCTCAAATGTCCAAGTTGAAAGAGAATTATGATTAATAGTAAGTACTGTACAGTACAGCCAGTGCTTGCTAACTGATTTTGATGATGTACATTGCTCATCTTCAGCAAGTTCCCCAACAACTGGTTACATATCCATACTGGAGCTTTGTTAATGTTTATTTCTGTTAGCACATACCAGAGGTACTAGCATAGCTTTTTGACGTTTTTTTTTTACAAATAAGGAGGATAAGGATGAAGCCAGTCAGTCAATTTGGCTCAGAATAACTTATCCTGATAAATGCCATGATATTTTGTATCCTCATATTGATATGCCCTTTGCTTTGAGTTCACTGTAAAGAACGATGACAAACATGGCATAACCACATGGTCTCTGTTCATATTTAAATAATTCAAATGGGTCCTAGATGATGATTCTGGTGTTTTTGACCCACTTTTGACCCGGAGTTTCCTCTCCACTGGGAGACAGAGTTTACTTTTATAGAAAACAAAACATCAAAATGTAACTGACAGACCGCCTGAAGATCATCTAGACACACTGAAAATGATCAGATAAGCTATGTTCAATGTGATGTACAGGTATGGCACAGAGTCTAAGCATAGCAGGTCTGCAATGCCATTGTGCACCAGGTAGCAGAAAGGAGCCGGGAAGTCTGTAAGATGAAACTAATCTGAATAAAGTTCTGAGTTACTTACTTTCAGATGGAAAGCAGCGTTTTATTCACTGAGACTGTTGCCAACTTGGGCATCACTGTGTCATGACCTGGGTGTGGCTCTGTTGCAGCAATAACCACATCCAACAGCGATGTTACAGTGTACTCACCCAAGGTCACACCCAAGGTGAGGAAAAAAAAAATTAAGTTCTTTGACACAATAGTTTATTTTGGAAACAAAGATGGGTAAGAATGGTCAAAGGTTTGGGTGCACCAGTTTTTTTTGTTTAAAACACAAGTTGCTGAAAGTTATGTTGCAGATAGCTTCTGTCTCATTAGTTGCACATTGAAAAATCATCAAAGTTGGCACTCAATGCAGTGATAAAGTATCTATGCCATTAAGTTCAACATTTTTGCTCTCTACTTAGAAAATATTGAATCCCTCTTTTTAGCAACGTTGCTGCACACAAGTGCCTTTGGTCGTAAGCTACCCTCATCAACCTATTACATTTTGTGCAGGTTTTTGAATGACCTGGGAGGAATTTGGGGGAGGTGGAGATGGTATTTTGTACTTCAACAAAATCAGGGAGTGTTTCTTAAATGGGCTTATGCCTTACTGACATATAATATTATGGTCATTTAATGTTGAAAGGAACAAAAGATCAGTTATTGACTATTTAATGCCTGTGTCTTGTTAATGCTCCGGGTGCTGAAGTAATTAGTTGAACTGCTGTTACAATGACACTTGACGATAGTTTGTTACAGAATAATGTAATCTTAGTCAGAACAGTCTACTTGCCATCGGCCATGGAAATTTCCACTCTGACAGTCCATCACTCATTAGCGAGAAACGGTGATCAAGGTCACTCTGCGTCCAGAACCATGCTGTCTTTGGTGGAGTTATGCTGGAGCATATCCAAGAGCTTCACTGCCACATCTTTGTGCATCAGTCATGCATGTCAAAATGTTTAGGAACTTAAGAGCAATTTTCTAATCGGACTCCTAGCTCATTCAACTGACCCCAAAGTGTCAGCCACAATCAGACAATTTTGAATTCTTGGTGCTTCTGAGCCTTCCCAACACGACCATTGTTTAAGAAAATACAGAAGGTCCTCCACTCCATACTACCCACACTATTCATAATTATAGAGGTGATGAAGATAGACAGAATTGGCATGTCAATCAGTCTGATGTTGAGTCTAACAATTACTTCAATCTAATGACAAAACAGGTTGGTAAATTTTCTGATCCACTGTTCCTTTCAGCAGGATGGTACTGTTTGTTATTGCCTTCCCAAATGCACATGCTCATCACAAAAATGATCCATGAAAATTATTTCTGATCTGTCACCCTGGCGGTTAAGATTTGGGTACTTCTTGGTTGAAATTAGAGAGTGATCATGTTCATTGTTTAAAAAAAAAATCAATATGTGAATGTTAAATATACATTACCTAATACGCAACTCCCAACAGAAATCATGTAGATATTTTATTCCTGTTCAGATTTCACTTACCAGTGAGCTGTTGCATGAGCTGCATGTATTTATATATGTATATTCCATCCAGTCAAATGGAAATTCTGATATTTGTGTGCTCTTGAAGAGTACATAGTATCGCTCTACCATAATTTTGTCGGCATGTTTTTCTTGCTTTATTTTTTTTAAAGCCAAAGATAACATGCTTTCTGATTTATTACAATAATAAATACCAAATAAATAATGAATTACTACTACTGTTATTTTTAGATGTCAAGCACCCAGAGTCATATCTTTACAAAAATGAAACCATGTGAAGTCTATATCAAATGTGCTATTAACTAAAAGTGATGCAAGATGTTGTAAATTGAAGATGTTATGGGTGCTGCTGCGTTCCGGAGGCGTTGGTGGTTGTGTGCGTTGGACTTCATTTAATTGAGGTTATTTCAGCACTGACCCTGTGTGGGTATGCTGTCCTCAGAACTAGTTTCAGTCTGCTGAAGTACAAGCAGACATTTGCTGACCTTTGCAGATTTGAATAGATTAAATCAATTTGAGGATGCTTTGATGTCTGCGTATTAATGGGCCATTGACATTTTAATAAAAGCAAAAGCTAAAGTTGAACTGAAAGTAAATTATAAATTGTGCACATGTTTACACACACATGCTTTTGTGTCTTATCCTACTTTTGATCAGATTCAGGATATTGTGTTTACATGGATCATTAAGAAACCTCCATTTAAGTTTCATCTGCTCGTCTGTTGTGGATCACACTTTATCAGTAGATAGTTTACTCAGCTCTCCTGGCATTGTAGGTTTTCAAACTTTTCTCAACCTCTGGTCTTTACTCAAGCAATTGAGGCTTAATTGTTGAAACTTTCTTGTAACCCTGAAGGTGTGCCCTTCACAACCAATTTTATCATATGTAGCCCCCATTAATATTGATAAATAAATCACTTAAAATTTGAGCATTCAATAAGCATTTCAACCTTAAGTACAGCACCCAAGTGTAACTTGAGTCAGTCTTTACTTGGGTGAATTGTCTCTTTCTATAATGCTGTACACTGAAAAAACTGACTTGTTGGTGTAGTAAACTCTATTAGAGTAACTGTCATAATTTCTACTTTGTATTTTTAGGATTCAGTGAGAACTAGAGTGTTAATGTAAAGTGTAAAATTAAACATTGTATTAACGTAATACATGAACTATAGGGGAAGAGTTTTGTTTTCCTCATACTATTTAAATGAATAATAGTTGTATGTACCTGAACCTAGAAATACTACATACACTTTACTCTGAAAGTGTAGCGCTTTGAAACACAACAGGACTGGCGCTGCTCCTCCGGACACTACAGGGTCACAGAGCAAGGTGTAGCACGTACAACAGTCATCTGCAGGTAAGCTGGTACCGTTCTAAAGTTGTGATAACATATAGGTCCGCATGTACTGTGATAGTTTGACGCACGATATGTTACTGTTCATAAGTTCATTTAAAGTCAGCATAACGCTACATTAGTAAGTGGAGGGCCGCACTAACGTACACACGCGTTTACTGACAGAGACAGAGGCCTCTGAGTCTCTGAGAGACCAGCTGCTTCATACAAACACACTTTCTTTGACAAGAAGAGAGTTAGCACGGCTAGTAGCATGGCTGTGCCGTGCGTTGTGTAGCCCACAGCAACTTCAGGATGTGCGGACCGAGAAAGAGGAACTTTTTAAAGACTGCTATGAACATGATTTTAATCATTCAAAAATACATTTATTGACACAAGTTAATCTAATGTCCAAGTTGAGAGGAAAGCAAACAACGGATCAGAGATATTCTTGTATTCATTCTTCCCTGATAATGAAGTCACTTTGAATGATTCATGAATTCTATTATTTGTTTCTCAATAACATTCTTCTTTTCTGTTGTACGTTGTATGCAGGAGGACAGCTGGAGTGATGTCAGTAACCACATCCTCAAAATACTCCATGCCATCCATGGTGCTGATGAGGATCCAGTCGATGTTAGACACCTTAAGCTGGTCATTTTTAATTGATTCTGTTGATTTTATTTCATTAATGTTTTAATTGCATTCTTAAAAGTGCACTAGTCAAGAGGACTGGTTTAAATGTTGAAACTGTTTCAGAGTGTAGGTTTGTAAGATTTTAATGGCATATTTGAGAAGTGACTATGTTACCAGATCTATGCTGGATGTGGTGTATAATGTGTAATACTGTGTATTTGTTCTTTACCAGTAATACCAACCTTTCAGTAGCATGATGCAAACTTGGATATTTTTCTTAAAAAATATACTTGGTCTTAGTTTAAATATAGTACCTTTTGCTGGAGATACATCTTTAATTTACTGTTAGTACAGATTCTGATGCAGTATCTGCAGATTTTTTTTTCATTTAAATAGAGGTATACATACAAGCTTAAGAGGCTGTTTCTATCCTGACCCTCTCAAAGAAGTTTTTTTGAGCCTGTTTGTGTGTTAAACGTTTTTGAATATTTGAGTAAAAGATTTCTGTAACGTATGTTGAAATTCGGTTTTCACTGCATATTTGAAAAGCACTATTCTAGATATGTACTGTATGTACAAAAGTATTGGAACACCTGCACAATCTAATGCTATTTACAGTGACAGTGTTGACAGTGTTTCTAATATTTTGGCACAATAGTGTATATTGGTTGTAGTGTATACTGTGTAATACTGTCTGTTTGTTCTTTTTATGTCAGTCATGCCAATGGTAAATTTATGGCTGCCCCATAAAAGTTTGGGCAAATCAATCCACAATAGTAGTGGATTTACCTTAATGGTACTTGTTTGTTGAACTGTTTAAAATAAAAAATAAACACTTTAATTGCATTGTAATTTAGTTGTGTAATATGTGATAGATAGATATTAAATGCATAGAGTATTGGTTAAATTTATTGAGTAACATTTATCAAAAGAAAAAGAAAACTGGCAATGATTACCTAATTTTATTGAGTAATGTAACGTAATGCAACCAAGTAAATTAATATGCCAAGCACAAGAAAATAATTAAAATCTACTAAATTACAGTAGTACAGCAAATACTACAGATATATAAAATGTACTTAAAATTTTGAGGAAAATGATGTTTCTATGAAAAACAAGTAGACTTTACTTAATTTGATTAAATAAATGTAACTTAAAACTTGGATGTAATTAAGCAAATGTTACTTAATATCTTCACAACTGTTATGTTTTATGGTAAATAAATTTTACTTGATGATGGCAAATGAGTGTTGCTTGATATTGCAGTATTACAATTTACTTAAATAATTTGCGTCCAAATACTTACAATATATTTTTTAAGTAAATCTTATTGGACAGATATTTGTTTATGTTGATTGGATGTGTCTTTGACTGTTCAAAGTATGAATAATGGAATCATATGAAAATAGAGATGTATCTCATGAGGTTCTGTGTGACAGGGAGAAGTAGGCCTAACAGTCTTGTTCTTGGCTTTACCTTGAAAAGCTCTCAGTGTCGTACATCTTGGCTCTGTACAGTGTTTCTGGGACTTGTGTGACGGTGACTCCCCTGAGATTCTGCCCCAATTGAAGTGACTGAGGACAAAAAAAATCTTCTGTTAACTTGAGGACCGATCTGCCACAATATCTGTGCTGTATTTTCTGCCTCGCTCTTCTTTTTCTTCTTCCCCCTCTCAGTTTTGAGAGAGATTCTTGTTTTCTCCCTGGGTGTCCTATTTCCATCACTCTAATCAGCCCTTTTAATTACTCTTGCCATCAGCCACCCAACACCTCCCTGTCACCCCTGGGAGTCTCTGAGAAATGGAAAGGGAATGCAGGGTCTGATGGCAGGCAAGGGGCTCATCAGTGAGGCTATGGGGAGACCGGGGGCTGCAGTAATATGAGGCCTTTGCCAGTCCATCAGTGGCACTGCCAGCTTGCCTCCCTGCCTGCTGGGCAGCTGATGTTGTGATAAATGGGCTTTTCCTGTCCCATTCCAATCCAGCACCGTCCTCTAACAGCACGACATGGAGCCAAGGAAAAGAGGCTAAAGAGATGCTCAAGGGGTTTGGTCAAAGAGACGATAAGATGTCAAGTCAACTTTATTCATGAAGGTTTTTAAGTTCTTAAACATTTGATTTGGTTTGTAAATGTTCTAATCTTTAAGAATCCATCCTGGTTAAGATGATGACACTGTGGTTACTGTTGTAACAACCATTCCTTTTTAATCTTACATGTTCCAGACTTCTGACACAAATATCAACCAGAGGGCAGCGAACACGCTCGTAGCAGCTTGTCTGTTGGAAATCAATCAGAGGACAGGTGAATTTATTTACCATTCAACCCAACATGCTGTGTGCTTGGAGAATTCATGATCTCACAGTGATTCTATACAAATAAAATATATTTGTAACTCAAAGTCCATCTTATATCAATCATATCCCATGACTGTCTATCGTATGAGTGTTAGTGGTGAATGAATCGCGATTCATCCGGATCATTAACCTGGATCTCCAACGGACTCAGGATTCATGAGTCATAGTCTCCATTCACAAGGCAGATTCAGACTCGGATGGACTTCACGGAGTTGTGTCGTCAAAAAGACTTCCTCCAGTCAAATGTAAGAAGATAAATACAGCAATGAACAAGATGATAGAAACTTTATTTAAAACACAAACACATAGCTCATAGGCTAAAAACAATGTAAGAGGGACGTAACGTAATTAATGTCATTTTAACTGCAACATTATATGTCATCATTAATAATGGCCTTATTCGCTGCACCTGATTTAACACAATTAAGTGGTAATAAACTTTAGAGGCTAGGATAATATAGCCTAAACACTGTGAGAGGAGCATTTTATTTGCAGCATTATGTGTTAGTATAATCTGTCACCAATAATTATGGAGTTATTTGCCATGTTTCTATTATGTCATTTACTGTATTTACAGTTGAATGAGTGATGCTGACTGTGAGTTATGAGAATATAATACTGTATTTGTGTCAGTTGAATATAATGCAGCTAAATAAAAACATTATGAACTATTTACAACCTCATACTTAATGTTAGAGATTTTTTTAATAAGACAAAAATGCAAAGTTGTATTTCCTGCATCAAAATTTCCAAATGCCTCATATATAGCTCTCAAATTTGAATTTATTTAGCATGTTTGTAGTCCAACACAGTGAGTCTTGTGTTTCACTGGTAGAATTTATATGCTTATACTGACTCAAATGACTCGTAAGATCCGGTTTAGTGATTGACTCAGAAAGACTCAAATCCCTAAAAGGATCCGAGTTTGGCATCTCTAATTATGATCAGCTTTTTAATAGTCAGGCCATCTGTGTTCTCTGCCTCTCACAGATAAAGCTGCATCCTGCTGAGAAAGCTGCATTCGCATACCAATTAAAATGAATGAAATGAATGGATTTTAAGCTCACTTTGACCGCTGCTGGTTGAGGATTTTACTTGCTGGGATTTCTTCAAACTTTAAAAAAAAAAATAATGACCCAAAATGTGTTCCAACACACAATGTGAGCTCTGAAGTCTTAACAACTAGTTATTCCACTATGTTACACTGTGTATCTTGTGATAATCATATCACATTCATATATATTTAATGTTTTTATCCAAAGAGATGGACAGTAAGCACATTCAGGCATTTTGATAGAACCAAACAAATGTAATGATCACAAAACTACATTAAACTTCATCAAATATGCTGACGTGCTTCAAGTACTACATTTCTAGCAATGAGAGGCAAAGAAAGATGTGTTCTTTGTGCACTCTGAACACACAAGCTTTCAGTCTGTGATGGAAGCTGTGCAGACTTTCCGCTGTCCTAATGTTAATGCAGAGCTTGTTCCATCACTGGGGAGGACAGCAAACAGTCTGCAAGTTGGTTGACAGTAGTACAGTGTAGTGGAAAGGCTGAGGTGCCTGATTTAGTTTGTGAGGGACAAGTAACTTTGTTTTGAAAAATGTTGATCCGTACAGACATGCACATGTCCCAGAAAAGCAAACTGGAGCTTGGTGTGTGAACCACGTGTACCGTATTCACCATCGTCCTCGTTAAACAGTCACAGACACAGTTTTCCTTTTTCAGACTTTTCATGTTGTTCAGCCAAACACAGCATAACAAAGCAGCTCCTCTTCTTGCCGTCAGGATGTTGCAGTCATGTTTTCATGTGTACGTGTGTGAAATGTGTTTGCAGAGTGCACATGCTTTTATACAGTCCACATGGAAGTCCACAGCTGTCCACTGACATAATGTTCAACAAAACATTTACACCATCTTTGCGAAAACAGTGTGAGGTGAATTGAATTGTCCACACGGCCTACCTGTGCTGTGTCACCAGGTGTTCTTCTTCTGCTGACACAGTAGCTGTTCCTGGTGTGTTTGCTACCACTAGTGGTCAATACACCCAGAGTTAATTCATTCTCGTTTCTAGCTGATGCAGCGCCCCCAGTACCAGAGTGCAATAAGTGTAAATATGGGAAGCTGTACATGTGTATTTGTTATTGTTGTTGTTGTCTGGTGGCTTCTTGCTTACTCAATCTTCCCTTTTCTTAGTTTCCTCCATCAGTGTTCTCTTCAGCCTCTTTACCTCTGCCGTTATGTCTATAGAGGCTGCTTAGTCCAGTTACATTGCCTGCTGGCCCTGCTCCGGACACAGCAGCGGCTCCGCTCCCCTTCAGCATTCCCCCCACATGCACGCCTAAAAAACCTCCTTTTCTTCCAGCTGGTCCAAACTGTGGTGCAAACAATAACGCTCACAAGCTCACAGTCCAGACAGCCTGGCTAACAAACTGAGCTAACATTAGCCAACAGTAGCTACAGTTGGCAGCAGTTTACTTTACTGTCCATCAGGAAGGACATCCGGTCCAGTTTTACCAAAATCAGTCAAATACTGTGTGTGCTGTAAAGCGGTGTGTACGTTCTCACGGGTCATCGTACCTGACAAAGTGTCACAACAGGCCTACAAATAACATTCACCTGATAACAAGTCAGTGTAGCTTCAACATGATATACACTGTTATATTATAATAGAAAAGTTACACAATGTTGCTTTAAAACAAACTTGCTGTTACCACCAGTAACCACAGGCACTGTGGGATCACTTAGGACTGGAACCATACGAGGGGCAGCCGGAGGACATTGTTTCACTTAGAAGGACAGGAACCTGGTGTGTCAGGTCAGGACTTCATAAGGCAGGGTCCATGGAGTGCTTTCTATACAAATCAAAAAGTTAAAAAAAAAAAAAAATGTAATTTATGTTTTCCATAAGTGTTTTCAGAATCCTTGCTACAGTGCTTCAAACCACAGGGAGGTGAGATAAAGATATCTCCTCAGTGGTGGCAAACTTTGAAGTGTAAACTTTAAACAGTGTGAACAAATCAAACATGTAAACAGAGGCAATGGGAGTTTGACTGAGTTGACTTTTTGAGCTCTTAGTGTTTTTTATTCTTCTTTTCGTCTCCACTTTTGTGGCTTGAAGTAAATGTTAGATTATTATGTTTTGCCTCCCTGGTGACCTGTGGTACACACAGCTACATTTTTAATATGAGGAACAATCATTGTCATCTCAGGGTTAGCTGAGAGAGAGCTTTTACCTTCAGACATATCCAGTGTGTCTGCCATGCAGATACACGACACAAGAAAAATACACAATGATGTAACCTGAATTAAAGAAAAACCATGGTACATCAGAGTTAATATTTCATCTGCATCATTTATAAAGATATTTAGGCATGCAAATCTCATACACTGCAGATGCTTTATTCATATGTTATGGACATAACACCAGTGAGTGACTGTACAGATGTGACATGCAGGGAAATGTTGGACCTAAGACAAAGTGTCTTTATTCAGATACTTCCATTAGTACACTTCTTCGTAGTACACTGTGTACACTATGTACTTCCTTGCGTAGTGTGCCAATTTTGGCAGAGTAGTGGTACTGAGCCTACATCCTTCAGCAACTGGAGTCACCCAAAGTGATGTAACAAACTATGGATGATGGGAAAAGGTGACCCTGTTTCCACAATGCAGATTCAGTCTGGACCAAAGTGGTCAACCAGCCAACCAGAAGACAGGCCGGCTAATATAATGACAGACTGACATTGCCATCCCCAGAGCTACACTGCTAAAGTGGCTAAAAATAAGTGCCTCTTTTCACTGTCTCAGAAAGAAAATGTGTCCCTGGGGCGCTCAGGTAGCTCACCTGGTAAAGCCCGCACCACATGTACTAAAGCTGAGTCTTTACTGCAGGGTTCCATTCCAGTCTGTGGCCCTTTGTTACATGTCATTGCTTTTTACCATATTATTATATAAATGTTTTACATCGGGTGGATGTAAATGATTTAACCCACAGGCAGAGCTACAGGTGGGGAAACATACGTATCTGTTGGGGCTTGTCTTCGAGCGTCTCTGCTCCCTTTGTCAATAGTGAAGCAGCTTCCTGCCAGAGCGATGCTGTCACATGGGCCTTATCCTTAATCAGTCAGCGTAACATTCTAGCTCACGACCCCCATATGTTAGATCACAATGTGACAGAGAAGTCTTATTAGTCGTCTGTACCCTACAGTAATTAAACCTGTCTTGTTTTTTCTATTCCCTCTTTCCCCCAGCCTCTCCATCCGTTCCTCCATCCTCGCTATAATTATCCATCTGCAAGGCCGTGGGAAGCCGGCAAGGTTGAAGGTAAGTGTATTTACTGCTGCGTACCGACAATAAAATTAGGAGAGTAATTGATTTTCCTTCTTTTTTTTATTTTAAGGGATGTAAGAAAGTTGATTACAGATAGAATAAACATTAGATGTTGTGTTCACATCCTTTCCTTCAGTGCAGACTGCTGCACACACACACACACTGCTGCTCTAATAACTTAGCCGGCAGCATTACTTTGTTCAGTGGCTCTCATTTCATGGAGTGTTCATGGTGTAGCATTGTGTACATATTGAGCATTTATCTGAGTCTCTCTAGTAAATTCTTTTTGTTTTTGTGCTCTAATGAGCACACTGGAGACACTGATGTTTTGTAAAAATGTTCCAATGATTATTTTAGTATTCTTTAGTTGCTGAGCCGCTGGCTTTCTACTCACGAGCATGCAGCAGCACTGTGAAATATGACAGTAATGCTGAGATTATCACAGCATACGAAGCCATTTATGTCTTTGAATTCAAAGTTGCATTGTAATTTTGATATGACTTGATGACTTTCTCCATTTTGAAATATTGAGTAGAGCTGTCACACCATTTAACTGATCCCAGCCTGAGTCTTTTTAATGTTGTGTATCTTCTGATATGTTTCCAGTTTATTTAGTGCATACACAGTGATAGTAAACAGCTCTGTAGTTGGACCATCATGAAGGTTCATCGTGAATGTTTTAGAGGTGCTGATTTCACTGTTGGATCATTTTGGACACTGTACTATGTAATGTGATATTAAACTGTAAGGAGTGGTTTTTCAGTATTGGACAGATGGGGCTGTGCTTTTACTAATTCCTAATTCCTTCCTTGTATCTAAATGCACACAGAGTCTGTACATGAGCATTTTATGTTTTTGCTGCATGGTTCATCAAAACCACTGCTGAGCAATCGCTCATGTTATGTGGGAGTATTGTGAGTTCACTGGCAGAAATGTGCCAGACTTTGGGATCAGCTTCCGATCTGTTGTGCAGAAGTAATTTAATTGTTCTTTTTTTTTTAATTAAAAAAAAGAAAGAAAATGCCACATCATCACAGTGTGTGACAGCAGTGGAATTAGCCAACTTCACTAAAACTTAACACCAGGGTGCTGCAGTGGCTCAGTGGTTGGGCTGCGTGCCATGTGACCACAGCGCCTGCTGGGCAGACCTTTGTTGTTGTGTCTGTCTCTCTGCCTGCCTCCCTACACTGGCTGTCAAATGAAGACATAAGGGCAGAAAATAATCACTGAAGAAACAGATTATGTGCAGATTATACTAATAAACAAATAAATGAAGCAAAAGTAATCTGTAAACTAACCATGCTAGGTGCATCGATTGAGAATTGTTGGATTTAATAGATAATTAGTGAGTGAGAGAAAGATCATTTGTTGTTTGTGTGGCATTCAATAACAGACAAAATTTTAAATTATTATATTAAATTAAAAATGTGAAATAAATTAAGTCCTGGTTGAGAGTTATTTTTCCATTGCTGTGTTCCCTGAGAAGATTTGACCTGAGATCAAGTTTATTGCTTGGTTGGATTTTCAGTTTTAAGGATGGTCTTCTTGGGCAACCGATGTGACTCTTGTGTGTTTCGGTCGAAGTCAAACCGAGGATAAATCACCAATTATATGATGGAGAGAGGAATCCTCTGCAGAGAGCTTTTCTACCTTAAAGAAGAGGTGCTGCGCAGGTGGACACAGCCATAAAGAGTGAAGGTAGTCATCTCTGGTGCAGAGTGCAGTGTGGACATTTATCTGAGTTGGACAGACCCATTTTGTATTATATTTACACTGTTTAAGATGTATGTAGGAGCTAAAAGCTCTATCAAAAAGGAAAGTCTTAAGCCTATTCTTAAAGGTGTTGACCATGTCTGCCTCCTGAACCCAGAATGGTAGTTTGTTCCACAGAAGAGGAGCCTGATGGCTGAAAGCTCTGGCTCCCAATCTACTTTTGGAGACTATAGACCACACATGTGGTCATCTAGTGCATACACACAAGCTGCAATCCACAATCAGCAACCGATTCAACTGTGTGAAAAAGCTGTGATATATAGCCATAGCTAAGGGTGTAAATGTCTTTTTCAAAATGAAGCTGTACATTTCCAGTACAGTTCAAGACAAAACTGTCACAGTCCTGCTGTTTAGTCACATCTTGATATGCCACACGTGTCCTGTGCATGGATTATCGTGTCACTAACATGGATTTTAACACATTTGACAGAAATAAACGGTTTGTGTGTAGAGAAGAAGTCTGAGATCTTTAACTTCAACTCCTGCAAAATGAGAAAGACAACCAGTGTTGCATTTATGTTTTTGTTGAGTTTGTTTCAGGCAGCAGGACAGCATGTTGTCCTGTTAAAAATAGGAAAAATATGGAAGAGCAGACAAGCTAAAGTGTTTTGTCATATTTAGTGTTAAATAATTACTTAGGTCCTTTGTTGACTGTACAGGTAGATAGATAACATAGACTAAGTCTATCAAAGCCTTGCATGTTTATATGCTTGCATCGTGTCCTATAGTGTTTTGTATAACAGGCTCTGTCATGACAGGAAACCTTAGCCTGAATTTCTTCTCTTCATCTCCAGCATGATTAAAATCCAGAAGTTCAGATGCACTTTTCAACGAAAAACAGGACTTAAAATTAGGGATGCACTGATCCGATATTTGTATCGGTATCTGGAGCTATTGCACAATTACCTCAGTCTACAAGCTCCACGGCTACGTGCAACATCTGTAAAGTGAATGTTCCGAGGGGCGGTACTAAAACGTCTGGTTATAATACAACAAACCTCATAAAGCACTTACAAAAATTTCATGTGAGAGAGCATGCAGAGTTTGTTGAACAGAATACAAAACAAAAGAAGGCGGCATAAAGCTGCTAACCTTAAAGGAAATGAAGGAAAGAGGAGACAAATTTCCAATGAACAGTGTGCAGGCAACCAAAATCACCAACAGGATTTTGAACTTTATCGTAATGGATGAGCAACCGCTGTTGGTTGTTGGAGACAAGGGATTTCGGCTGCTAATTAGCCACCTGGAGCCACGGTATGACATGGTAAGCCGAAAATATTTGTCCGAGACGGCTCTACCTGAACTGCATGGTAAAGTGTCCAAACACATATTGGAGAGGATAAAAGACGTCAAAGCTCAAAGAGTCAAAGAGTTTCACAACAGATATCTGGAGCTCTGACGTTTCCCCCGTGTCACTTTTAAGTTTAACAGCACATGTTTTACATTGTATTTTGAATCCCTAATTGCACTGACTGAACCAGTCATACTATATTTTTATGATTTAGATTGTTTTACTGGTGCACAATTATTAAATAAATAAGTAATTCAGTACATTTATATCTGTTTATTTGTCTATCTGTTTGTTTTAAAAAATAGGAAAGAAATGTTTAAGTCAAGTCTCATGATCCCAGTCTTTCCCCCCTAATGAAACTTACAGTTTGTTACCATAACTCCGCGCTGTTGGTCTGTATCTGTATGGCATCGGTATCGGCCAATACTAAACCTCAGATATTGGTATCGGTATCGGAGGTGAAAAAAGTGGATCGGTGCATCCCTACTTGAAATGTTTGAGCCACCTGAGAAATGTCAGTAAAAAAGACACAAAGTGACTTTATTTAACTCGGCTCTCTGTCACTGTGGATATGATTAATTCAAAGCGTTGGCTCCTGTTTGTTTGTTCCACTCCATGATTCACACTCAACACAGGCTGTTTTTGACAACCACAGTACGTTGGGTCACACAGGGTCACATTGGATTGGCTTTCATATGGCTGATAGCAATTAAAATGAATCTGATTAAATTAACTTGGTACCTCTTCTGTTCAAGCTGTTTATACACAATATGTTTTAGTCTTGAGGAAGTCGGACCTCAGCAGTCCCTATTAATGCATTTACTTTACATGCTAGCAGGCCAAAGGAAGAAATGTGTTCTGCCAGCCAGTATTAAAAGCTGTGGCATTGACTGCAGGGCGTTGATGTGCCACTGGACCCTTTATTTGTCATGATCATCTGGAATATCCAGGAAGCCTATTTATTCTGTCCTGTTCATGCCAGTTGGTTGTAATGGCGTCTAATTTCAAATGATTCAATCCCGTATGTTGGAAAATACGTAAACACTTACAAGTATCTGTGGTTACAGCGGCCTCTGTGCACTCTGCAGTTTGTATGAATGACTCTCATTTGGCTCAGTGTGCGCTCTGTGTCAGCGCTGCTTTACAAAGCTCTGTATCTTAGTAACAACATGTACGAGGATGCTTCTTTCCTACATCTCTGTAAATACTTAAGCTTCAGAGGGCTGACATCACCAAGAGATCTTTATTTGAGTTTCATTTCACACATACAAGGATTCTGCAGGTTGCTCTGGTTGACAGTGTGAGGCCTGCACATTGACAGTGGTTATGTAAAATGTTATCAGGTGGTCGCTTCATCAGAAATATGCTAAAACACACCTTTTATCACAGCTTCTCTTCTCTCTCTCTCTGGTCTTCTTGCCTCTGCTCATATCTAACAATGTTTTATTGAAACAGGTTTGAGATGTCTGTCCGTTTTCTGCTGCCATTGTGGACATGTTTCACATGTTACAACTATTTTCTACTAAAGATAATGAGTGATTTTAAAAAGACTCATGTATGTTTCCATATAGTGTTGCGTGGAGGTGCAAATGTCAACATGTTTGTTACTTCTTCTTTGAGTAACTAGACTGCAGTGGGACTCCTTCCCTTTTCAGTCCTTTCATTTCAGATTAGTACTATTTAGTTAATCTGCCTTCAGACGAGTCCAACACATACAGTATAGAATGACCAGATGGCTCTGGTTCCAGAAGTGATCTTCAAAACTCACCACAAGCCTCTATAACCTGTCTTCCTTACTGGCTCTAACACAAACACTGGACTTTTGTGATCATCTGTCAGACATTGTGATTCATATGTGGTAAAAGTTCAGAGACAGCAGGTACTAAGTCACCAATCATAGATGACGCTCTTACCCCCAAAGTCCCGGTTTGCTCGGCAATACAGGACCATTCTAGTCAATGTTTCAAACCTCAGTGTTGAGCTCTATTATAGCTGCTGGACTGTAATCTGAAGAAAACCCAGAAAACACAAATGATTTTGTCTTATGTAACCAGTGCAGGTTTCTCATGTATGAGTTGTAGTCATTTAATGTGCAGTTTGTAGACTCTTAATGTTCAAGAAGTGTCTTCTATAATTCAGCAGGACTTCCAGAAAAGCATCAGTACCTGTAGCCTTCAGAGCTGATACTTCAATATTTGGACACCATCCATCCATGATGGAGAGAAGATAAGACTTTTATGGAAAAACAAAATAAAGAGAAGACGCTCGATAAGTAAACTTTATAGCCTGTTGGTTCACTTTGTGTTAGAGGCAAACATTATGGTGGAAGGAAATGTTATCAGCTCATTGTAAGAAAAATAAGTAAGTAATAAAATAAGTAAGTAATAAAAATAGAAATAAATAAAATTCAGAACACTGCATTCACTTAGCTTGTCATTTCAGGCTTTGTTTATTATAATGGTTATTATAATATGGACGTATCTGGCAGGGTGACTTTACAGTAAAGCCTCTTTAAACGGCACCTTGTGGCTTTATTTTTATAATCATGTTTTACGGACAGTGTGATTTGTATCATAATTTATCTTGTGTGGTTTACTATCACTGTGTGTGGTCAGCGCTCTCCCAGTTTGGAAAAGCAGACAGAAGTTTTGGCACAAAAGTCGAGCAAAGCACTGTTGTGGACAGGGTCAGCAGAAAAATGTGTTTTAGGCACCTAAAAACAAAATCAATATCTGTTTAAGTGTATGCTATAGTGAGCATATTCTCACTCTTTACCTCGCTGTCAGACAGGCGCTACATTGTCTGAATGGCAGAGCAAATGTGCTCCTACACCCAAGCCTAACTGTGCTGAGCTCTGTGTATTAAACCATATACCTGAGGGGAAGGTTGCTCTTTTTCCATGCAGAGCCTGTGGGTCAAATTGTAGGTATTCACTGTGTCAGAGCTGTTACTGAGATGTTTTCAGGGAGTCCTGAAATGATGCATGTCCCTCAAAAAGAAGATGGACTGTGACCGCAAAGAAACATTCATAGCAACAGCCTTTTGCTCCATGTCAGTGCATCTGATGATATACAGTATAATATTGATATTGTGATATTGTGCTGCCACACTTCGATGGTGATGTCAAGAATAGCCTGCACGCTGTCTTTAATAAGGTTAATTAGTAACAAATCACTCTCGTGCATGAGTCATGCATAATAATGAGGATAACAAAAAAACAGAAATGCATGGCAAAAATAGCACGTTGTCAATATTTTAGTGACCCTCCAAATTTTAAGAACCCCCAACCTCTAATAATGGTGCTCCAAAGAACTTTAACAAAAATAGTATAAGGAACCATTTTCAGTTAACTTTTTTGTGGATTCAGTTCGTTCAGGCAACAACCTATTTTACATGGAACAAGTGGCTCTTTGAGCATTTTAATTCAATTATTGTTGCCTGTTTATGGACATTCCTTTTTACTTGAGTCACACTACATTCATAATCCAAAACTCAAAAGTTTATTGCTGCTAGTTTTCTGCAGGGTTCAAAGTTCAAAGTTTCACAGTTTCATCATAACAACCAAATCATGAACATAAGCTCCAAAAAAGATATGATCTAGATTTATCTATCAGTATGTTGTGCAAAAGTTAGTGTTTATCAAAATAGTTCTACTCCTACTGTGCAAAAAGTCAGTTCCTCTTTGAGATGATAGGCTGATCGACATTTTAAAAACATCCCTGTCATCCTCTGCACTGCGTGCAGTGTGTCACATGATGATCCCATGTTTTGTTGACGTCCAGTCATCTTATTAGGAGTGCAGTTTTCTTATGCACTACTGTTGGACCTCCTCCCACAGCACAGTAGTATCCAGACAACAGCTGTTTCTGCGTCTCTGCGCTGCCACCTAACTTCCCTCTACGTTCTGTTTGTCTTGGCTGGTAATGCCACACATCTGGCAGTTTTCATTTTTTCAGTGAGCCTACATCAGGGCCACTAACCCTCAGGATCTGAGTGCCGCTTTCTTTTTATTATTAATTCCATTCATGTTGCTGTTTAGCCGAGAGGCAGAACGAGGCCCTTCAAAAGCAGCCCAGTATAACCCACTATTTTGTCAGCACTTAATTGCATCGGTACATTTGGAGTGCCAGCAAAATGTTTAATGCAAGAAGCTGAACAGGTGTAATTACTGTTCACTTGATGAGTTGTAAGGTGATAACCTTCGTTAATGTGTTAATGTACTTCAGAGGAAACCAGCCAGCATTAGCATTTTTTACCACAGGCTAATTTTGGGCCTCAGTATGACTATCAGCATCACCGGCACCGCCATGCCCACATCCTCATTATCATTATTGTTTTTGTTATCATCAGCATCACCACCATTTCTACTTCAGTGTAGCTTTGCTGTTAGAGAAACTGCAGTGTTTCAAACACTCCAAACAATACTGCAGCCTGATTTTACCTGCACAGAACAAAGCACCTCAAACAATCTCAGCATGTGGTGAGCTTTTTCTTCTTCTGCATCCACTTATCTTATGCAACAATTCAGGTCATTCTATGGAAAGAACAACTTTCCTTTGAATTATTGCTATAACTTTCTGCCTGTTTTACATTTACCACTGAAGATGATGTTATGTGAGTATTGTTAGCAGGCAAAGAAATAAACACATTGGTCGTCAGTACAGGTATTTCCAAGCGTCTGCAAGACAAACTCCATGTGGTCCCTTTGAAACAGGCTAGCGGACAGGATAGATGGTTAGCATAATGTTTCGGTCTAAGATTGTTCAACCGACCTATCAATCATGATGCTCTTGTCCCCCATCCATGGGATAAGATGCTTTCCATGTTCGTGGTAAAGAGCCCTTTGTTATTTATTTCTTTAAAGTAAAAAAGGTTGATTTCCTCACAACTGTGTGTCCCCTTATGAAATGTTGCTAATTATAACTCATCTAGAGTGGCACTGATTCAAATGTCTGTGTTCGGTGAGATGCAAATCAAATCATGACCATATATTTGATGCAGATGACCTCTACGGCCTACACAATAGAAAATCCATGTGGCCAAGGTAACAGTGGCAACTAGGGATGGGAATCTTCATAATCAAAGCGATACGATACGCATCTCGATACACTGCCAACGATTCGATACATTCAAGATTAATGAAATTGCCAGTGCTAAGATGCAATACGATTCTCCCACATGCTGCGATACGGTGCGATACAGTACGATTTAATTCTAATACAATGCGGTCCAGTGCGATACGATGCGATTCGATACGATACGATGCAATGCAGAAGAAAAGTGCACCATGGAATACAGAGTAGTTCAAGTTATGGCACTTGAAGCATTAAAGCTATGCCTTTTATTTTAAAACACATAAAGTAACAGAGTGCTTACAGGTCTCTCTGGAACTGTAGTACAAGTATAACCTTAAACAAAAAGGTTCCTCTTTAGTGCATGTTGTAGAACAACTCAAGACCTACAAAAGGTTAAGGTTTCCAGGTTAAGCTTTCAAAAGTGCATTTAGTTTATACAGGAGGTAAAACAAATAAAATGGGCTACTAAAAAAAAGATTAAGGCCAGGAGATTCCCTCCAATATAACAACTTAAAAAACCAACAAAGGGACTCATTGCATTTTCCTCCAAATGTGAAATGATTCACAGTTATGAACAAATGAGAATAACAAGAGAGCAACAGTTCAGGCTACTGAATTGAAACATTTAACCCAGATGTGTCTTTTTCAAGTTCTTTTTAAGAAAGATCAATTGATCAACATGGTCAGGGTGCAAGAGACTTCGTTGGGCAGTAACAATATTGCCTGCACTGCTAAACACACGCTCAGAGGACACGCTAGTTGCTGGGATGGACAAGTAATCTTTGGCTAAAGATGAAAGGAGTGGTAGGACTGCCTGCTTTTTCCACCACTGCAACACATCACCGCCTAGTTCTAAAGAGTCTCTTTCTCTGTATTTTAAAATTTCATCCTTAGCTTTCTCCCTTGTGGTCTTCATTGGTGTTCTTGTGGTGACAAACTCTCCAAACAGCTGGTCCATGGCAGTCTTCTTTTTGGGAGAAGGCAAGACATCATCATCTGTAGAGGACATGTGCAAGATTATTAGTGTTGAACAATACGAGCAGTCAACACAGCACAACACAACACACTGTTTAACAATAATAACATGTACATGCATTGCATACACCAACAACATCTTAAACTGTTGTGCTGTATTAAAAAGATCTGCATCTTTTCAGATAAAAGATAAATATTTTATCTATTTTAAATGAACAGTCTACTACTCAAGCACAGTCAAAACAAACCTCTTCTTTCTTCTATGCTGGGGCTTCTATCACCTCCTCCTTCAGCTGCCCCTCCTTCATCCAGTGCACCTCCTTCATCCAGTGCACCTATGCCTTTCATCTGACAAACCATATCAAAGTCAAAATGTATATTATTGTCAAAAATCTATGTAAGAAGTGTTTGCACAGAAGATTGATATGAGACATTGACAATCTTACACACACACAGTGCCGTAAAGAAATACAACATAAATATACCTTATTAAAATTTCATTCAACTAAACATTAGACAACGACCAAAATTAACTAAGGTATTGAGCTAGTGTGTGTGCGTGTGTGTGTGTGTGTGTGCTGTTATTTTCACGAAGATGAGATCTCTGGAGTCGACGTCATCAAGGAAAGTCAGGTCTTTGAATCGGGGATCAAGGGCCGATGCACTGTTGAGGAGTTCTTGGAGCTCCACGTAACGATCGAAAAAATCCTGTCGGAAGCGCCGCTTCATCTCTGCGATGATTGGCATGTCGGTGTTGTCTTCAGAGAAGTGTTTGTGGAGTGTATTTTTTGTGTATTTTATAGCTGCACGGCAGAGTTTACAAATTGCCGTTGTCTTGTCCAGCTCCCGCCCTCTCTTGTAGAACCCGAAATCTTTCCATACACTAGACTTGAAACCCGTAACCGAATGAATGTCTTCCTCGCCTTCCTCCATGCTAACCGCTGGCTAATGTATCTGGCTGACTCAATGACTAGTCTATGGGCTGACTTTCCGCCGCTATTCAAAAGCTAGGTTGGACCCGCCTATTCACACGAGACTTGAGCCGAGACTTGAGTAGGAGAGAGATAGAGAGATGAAACCCAGACCCTTTTCTAAACGGTTATGTTATAATTTATTCATCATATGTATTAAATTAAGATATTAATCGGTTTATATCGATGCAGACAGTTTAGATACGATGCATCTCGAGTTTATGTGCGTTTTTTTCCGATGCCGACGTTTGCAAATCGGTGCAACTGTATCTTAACAGGTCGTATCGATTTTCTGATGCGCATCGGTGAATCTTCCCAAGCCTAGTGGCAACATGTTCACTACGTACTGATAATTTCATGATTGAGGTGGACACAACAGCTTCACCATGTTCAACCCAACATGAAACCAGACAACAGGGCAGCTGTACGTGTTAACCTGCTAATCAGACATTGAATAAAATTAAGGGAAACCTAAAGTTCAGCAGTATATCACATTGTGCAGATTAATTTGTCCTTTCTTAATGAACAGACACAGATAATCAAACTGCCCACCCGGGTGTTCCAGTAGAATGCCAGTTGAAGGCATCCGTTGTTGAAGAGACAAAAAGCACTCTGCTGAACTCTGAAGAGTGTTCTATAGACAGTATATTTACAGTACATGTCTTGTTTTTAAAGCCATTGTGTTGTAATGGTTGTATTATATATTTCAATTGTTAATTCAGAGTTTTAATGAAATGGAAAAGTTTTACATCTGCCGTTGAGGAATTGTTATCCTACCACTCAGTCCAGAAACCTTGACAACTACATGGCAGGCAATTTCTTTATTCAGAGTGCCATTATGTCAAATGGATCTCTAAAGACAGGGCTTTTACTAGCTGCTTGTCATGGCAAACAGACTTTTTCACCACTTGAAGACCCCAGTTATAAAAAAAAAAGAAATAAAAAAGGGTTGAAACGCTCCGAGTCATTATGCAAAACGGGGATACATCTTAAAGGTGTTAAAGTGTACTTACTGAAATTACCATTTTTCAAGTTAAAAGGAAAATTGCTCTCCCTGAGTTGGAGTCAAATTGCTAGCTAATGCCTTCATGACAGCTGCACTTAATTCTGGATGTAAAGCTTTCTCCAGCAACAACAGAAATCCAAGTGTTCTTTATCATGGCTGGAGAAAAGCCGTCAAATATAGACCTGCTGCACTCTGAACACACATGCATCTTTGTTTTATCTTTTATATCTCAACTATTAGGAAACTCAAAACTTATGGTTTCCTCTGCTGTATTCACAATGCTGTTTCATGCACATGCTCTTCAGTGTTGCACCAAAATCAAATATGGAACTCAACCTATTTTTATGAGACCAGGAGGCCTGTAACACTTACAAGGAGCCAAAGATGACAGCTGGCACTCAAAGTTACTGATATGCAGCAAACTGGAGGTGGAAAAAACTGTCTGAATGTGGTCAAATTACTGAGAGTTTAAGACAGTGGAGTTTGAGGTAACATTTTGTAGTTTAGCCCTATCTGGATTAGTATATGTTCACCGTAAACCATTTCTCAAGTCCATGAAATGCTTAATACTACACATTTGTTGTAGGCACTATCAGGCACACTCTGGATGTGTGTCCTTGTCTGTCCCCTGCTATTCCCTCATCTTTTGGTTTCATGGGTAGCAGGAGGAAATGCAGAAAACAAGCAAAACACAAAGGAAAAGACAGATTCAGCAAAGAGACAAGGGAGTTTCAGCTTTATTTGTGTGAAGTACACAAAGAACCTTAACACAGTTGGCATAGAAATCTCACTCAACTTTTGGCGGTGTAAATTGCACAGCACCAGCACAGTATAAATGTACATAACTGCAGTGTAGGCTCTGCTTAAAGCCTACATACAACTTTTAATCAGCCAATTATTTGGTTTAATTTATACATTTGAGAGTGCTTTCAGCTTTCAGTTCTAAACATGTTAGTGTTGCCACATCATGCTTTAGCTGATGTTTTGCAGATGTGTTGAAGGTGTAGCAAAATGTGTTCTTAATATGTTGATAAAAAGCGTTGTTGGGCTGTGACTAGCCAGTACTTTAAACACGTCTGTCGCTCACTGAATGAAGATATGCTATTGGTTGTAGTGCTGCAGTTAAAATCTCTGTCAGATTTCCATCTGTTTTGATGGAGAGAAAGATCAAACCCACTGAACTTTTTTTCTGGGCCGGTGGATCCATCACCATCTGTTTATCCAAGTAGAGGCATTTTTTAAGTTTGTTTGGAGAGAAAGAAGGCGGCCAACAGTGCAGCCTCAGAGGAAGGTCCAGCCTACACCATCCTGTTTCTGCATACACCACTCATTAAGGAATTACATAAACACATAAAATGAGGAATCCTGAATGTAGGTGTTGCAGGTCACCTTTTATTTTTAATGTATACTCCTGTTTTAGCTTTAAATTAGCACTGCAATGAGCACTGGTGTTATTTCACATTTCACAGTTTTCTATCCAATGTAGCCATTCACTCAAAACCTCAGCTATTTCCACTCTTCTCTTTAAAGAGGCTGTTTTTTTTATTGTAAATATTCTCACATTGTGTTCAGGAAACTGGTTACCTGTGTTGCTAAGAGCTGCCCTCCGTTCCCCACTCTCTTTTTGATCACAGCTGTTCATGAACATTCAAATAACAATTTAACTTGATGAATCCATTGAGCTGAATGTGTCAAATGTGGTGACTTGTACTGGTTGTCTCTTTTCCCAACTTGTCGCTGTTGTAAAAGTGTTCTGTTTCCTCAGCAGAGTGACACGCTGCTCTGACTGCTATGAGACAAACAAACAGTATGGTCGATCAATCATTCACCTGATGAGCTGAATCAGAAAGATCTCACTATGAGATCATCTCGTTGCGTTGTCAATGTAGTTATAGCTGTAGTTTAAACTATGGCTTCACTCAATAAATATGTAGCCTTTATTTTTACTGACAACATTGTTCATTTTCTCTAAAGGTAAATAACCCTAATATTATATTTCATAATGAACCTGGGCTGGGTCTTTCCCCCCTAGTGAGGATAAGCAATTACAGATGTATGGATATATGTGCAAATCTAATAAATGCTGCTAAAATTAGCTGATGTGCTCTTTATCTCAGCTGAGGCACCTTAAGTATAAAAAAAACTCCTATGGGAAAAAAGAGTACTTTACATGATAAAGAACCACAAATAAACCAAACCCAGGATGCTTTTGTTAAAAGTATTCTAAATGCCACTTTATTCTGTGTGATAGCAGCAGTCTAACCGGTTTATTGCATGCCCCTCTGCTAGATTAAGACAAGATTTTATTAGATTCGCCCCACACGGCCTGTAATGTGTCAGTTTTGAGGCATGATAAATTGTAGTACCACGGTGTAATTAGAAAGGCAAATTAATGCAGCAAAGGCATGTCACAGTATCACATTAACCAGTGTATTATTTGTAAAAATTCATGCTGTACTCACATTGGTTGGTTTGAAAATGTGGATGTCAGGATTTGGACTAAAATATGTCTAAAATGAAAATGCTTTATTGATTTCTTATAGACATGTTTCTCCAGCCCTTGAATAAGGCTGCAGTCTTTCAGCTGACTCCAGAACTGTAGAGTGCATGTGTCCCTGTGGGATAATGACTCTCAGTGTGTCCGCTGATATTATGCTCTGATAATTTAACACAACAGTTTGTTAGAGCACAGTGGCTCAGTTTTTGGCACTGTCGTCTCACAGCGAGAAGGTCCTGGGTTCATATCCACCAGCCATCTGGACTTTTTTGTGTGGAGTTTGATGTCCATGTGAGCTTTCTCTTGGTACTTCAGTTTCCGCTCAAGTCATGCAGGTCAGGTCACTTGGAAACGTGAAGTAGCCCTGTGGAGTACGAGCGAGAGTGAAGACCTGTGTTGGTCTTTGATCAACTTACCGTACGTCTCCAGGGAGTACTCAGCCTCTCTCCCAATGTCAGCTGGGATAGGCTCCAACCCTGGTCACTGCTTATCAGGTTTCTCAATGAGATCTTCCAAATGCGACACAATCGCTCCTTTGTTTGTATGCTATTCATTAATATTTGGCAGTTATTCTACATGAGGAATAGGCAATTGATAAATGTAAAAGTATCAAACCTTTTGAGTTTTGACACTCCATTATAGTACACACACACAACATCCATTGCCACCTGCCCCACAAAACCTCTCTTTAAATGCAACAAAGATAAAATGTTCATTTGACTTTTCTGTAGGTCGGGTATGTAAGATATGATGTGTCAGAAGTGACCAGTTTTATAAGGCCTTGTTCAGTTTGAGTGAGCGAGGGTAGCGACCAGGCTCTGGACTGAGTGCTGGATCTTCAAAACAGTGATTCCCACACATTCAGTGGCACCTTTATAGCAGGCAGGAACAGTACCTTATAATAACACTGACTGCCATGGGCAGTGTGAGTGGGGAAATGTTGGGGATCCATGTCTTTTTATGAGCAGTGATCACATTCACTTTCACTTGCACCTGCATCACTGGTTGGATGTAAAGGTGGCCAGTATACGCTCAGTGCCTATGTAGGAAGTAGTTTAGAGTGAGGCTGTGGAGGTCAGATATCCTTCAATCTGACCTCCACAGTGTGTATAAGTTTTGTATGAGGTTTGTCAAATGTGGATGACAAACAGGGGCATTCATGATGATGGTCTCAATGTATTTTGGGACAAAACTAGCCATGTGAACAATTAATAAACCCAAACCCTTCTTTCACACCTGCAAACGTATGAAATGAGTGATCCTTGAATTGTCTTTTTCAAATGGTTTTAGGAGCTCTTAGATGATTTAGTTGGAGCTTCATATAAATCATATTGATAGAATGGGTAGATTAGGAATGCCAGCAAAAAAAAGCAGTGCATAGATGTGTGCTGTGAAGGTGCTGCAACCAAAAGACAGTGATGCAGGGTGGATGTCAGATACAGGAAGAGAGAAATAAAGTGGACACATGAGACAGCTTTTATGGCCTGGAAGGTCCAGGTAAACCAGATCAGCTGATGACCCTTCCATGTCAGCCAATTGCCTGCTGTGGTTGGCTAGGTCCGTCACCAAGACCTTGAGAGTGGCATCACAATACTGATGCATTAATCCTAATCACACTTTAATTCTAGTGGAAGACAGTGTCAGATATAAATATAAGAAATCCAGTATAACGTAGGTGACCTTCCACAAAATTTAATTTCTGAACACAAAATTGATGAATATGGATGTAACTCTGAGGATATGTGGTCACTGTTCCTGTATAATTTCAGCAGAAGAAGATTTTCTTACTGAAAAAGAGCATCCACCATCCTTGTAATATTGTCAAGGACATGCCCGTGCATTACTCAAGTTAAATCAGTAGAATATGGTTTACTACTAAAGAAAAGCACTCGACCTCACAGGAGAAGATTTATGGCAAGGATCTATAGAAAACTACATCAAACCAAACCACCCAGGGGATCTTCAACCTCTTCCAATGTGATCATATTTCTGTGTTCTTCTTTGGGTGCATGTTTTAATTTAATTTATTTATTTTGAATGAAATAAAAATATCATGTGTTTCGGTGCTGTTTTTTTTTTATCATAATGAGTAGGATTCAGAACACTGCACATAGGATCAGTTGTAAGTGAACAAAGACTCATGACAGGCTGTTACTTATCTGAATGGAATGAATGGATGTGTCTGGCTGAGGGCAGCAATTTAGAGTTGTTCCTACTGTATGTCACGTAACTTCATACATAGTACTCCTACATAGTACAAAAGGTCACTGCTTAAGATTAACCCTAACCCTTAAATATGGTTTTCAAAAAGATGCTTGTACAGATGACCAATACGGCAGTTTTTCTAGTGACGATTGGCTGCTATTGTTCAATAAAGGTGGATGTGCCATGTTCAGATGGACTATTAAATCCATAAAATTGGAAAATCGTTATATTGAATATGAATATAAATATTTATGAATCAACCAATCTGCACTGAAATCAGATTGCTAATGTGCAGGGAAATGTGTCAGTTCTTTGAATAATTTATAGCAAACTGGGTGAATTCATGAAGGGATGAATATTTAATTTTCATGGCATGTCATCTAAATGGCTCATCCCAAATTGGATTACATGACACAGAATAACAGCAACATATAAGATGTGGCATCTGTATTGTGATGGACGGATGGATGGATGGATGTAGCTATGATAATTCTGCATGTTGGTCAAAGGACAAAAGCCAGTTAACATATGATTTAGACTTTAAGAAATGAAGTAGTCAGGGGCGGTGTTTAGCTCAGTTGGTAGAGCAGCCGCCTCATGTACAAAGGCTCAGTCCTTGCTGCTGAAGCCCAGGGTTCAAATCTGACCTGTGGCTCTTTTCTGCATGTCATTCCCTGTTTCTCTCTCCCCACATTCCTGTCACTCTTTAGCTTTCTCTATCAAAATAATGCTTGAAAATTAAGTAGTCGAATAAGTAGTTCACATGTCTTAGTTGAAAGGATCAGTTTGGGACTAATAGGCTGACATATTGGTGTGTCTTTCATTAGGCAAACAATCAAGTTGATCATATCATGCCATCTTCTCAGAGATGTTAGCAGGTAGCTTTGTGATTGTCGCTAATAATTAATAAATGACAGGCAGCTGATGGATCATTAACTAAACTATTCCAGTTACACTTTTAAGTACATGATGTTAATATTTTAAGCTTCATTAAGACCTTCAGAATTCAGGTACAGACACGTCAGTCTGAAGTTAATGTAAGCTCAAGCTGCTGCAGCCTAGTATTGAATCATTTAGTGGTTGTTGTTTAGAAGTCATTAGCTTTAAAAGACTGTAAATAGTGAAATAACTGTAACATGCTGTTAATACCAGCATAGGCAACATGCTTGCTATGGTTCAAAGTTTGGAATCACCGGTGATATATAATTCAACATCAGATGTATTGTTTACATGTGAAATAGTTTAGGAATCATTAAATGATTAAAACTTGCATTTAGTTAATGCCCCCACAGTGTTGCATGACAGGGGAGAATATTGTAACTGTGTGTTATGTTGCTGCAGAACAGACACAGACCTGGATGTGTTTCAAACAGGGGTTTATTAAATAGAGGACAGGAACTGGAAATGGCAGACGAGGGGGAAATGGCAGAGCTGAAGCAGGGGAATCGTGAGATGGCAGAGGGCAGGCTATCTGGGCTGGCAGGGAAGAAGCTGGTGGAGAGAGCAGGCAGGCAGATCTCTGGCAGTAGGTGGTAGTAATGGTCCTGTGCACAAAGAAACACTGTTAAGAACAAAGATAGACAAACTTCCAAAAACACTGCGCTGAAACAATTTTTAATGAGGCCTGAACATGACTACCACTGTAGACGTCGCGACAATCTGGCGAAGACTGGATGTAGAGCCGGGGTAGATATACTGCTAGAGTTGAGTAGTGGATTTGTTGCAGGTGAGCCAGATTTGCAGCTGGTGATGATGGCCACTCCCAGAGAGACAAGACAAACAAGACAGACACAAAAGGGGAGGGGAAACAATGAAATGACAAGAAAGGAGAAGGCACCACTAGACTATGACACTATGTTTCACCCAAATTCTTGTTTTGATGTTGTCCAGTCCAGTTTGTTGTTAATCCTCTGCAGTCACTCAGTGGTTAGATTGAACAGGTTTAAACTGTGATGTGTCAGTCCATTGTATGTTCAGTTGATATTCTGTGATCCACTTCCTTCCAAGAGTTTCTGTTTCACTTTTGAAGTTTTAAGAACAGCTTTGCTGAAGCAGTTTGCCTGTTAATTCCAGCTTGTTAGAGGCATTGTTACACACTTGAGTCTGAAACAGGAACCTGTGCACAGATTTTGATGCTAAGCTTTCAGTTTTCTTTACCAATGACCAGTGCTTTCTTCTTATTAGTCATCTGTTGCTCAGAGGTCCCAAATTGACAAACAACTCCAAGATTCTCTATGGTGGAGCTGGAGGCCAGGGTGATCCAGTCTAGAAAGAGAATTTCTGAGGTGTTTGGGTCCAACACACACACACACACACACACACACACACACACACACACACACACACACAAACATATTTATTTATTTACAATAATTATAAATTGTACAAATACATTGCAGTTCATAAAAATAATAAAAATAAAAAAAGGCTGCAGTATCACGATAATACCCGGAGCCGCGATACTTTGTCTGGTATAGAATCGTGGTTACTCATTTTGCTATCGTAACCACTCTAGTGTATTCTTTGTTGGGCATAGTTGTTGTCTTTCTTACTTACTGTGTTTTGTGTGTGCTGGTTGGTGGCTTTGTAGGATTTTTGATGGCTCAACATGATTTTGTCAGACCAAGAGCTCTGCACCATCAACAGTGAGGTCATAAAATCTAATGGGTTAATCCTCTGGTGGGCATGAATGTTCTCATTAGTTTTTAGGATACCATGGACCAAAGTACTGTCATTATGACATTTGCATAAATGTCCTTTCATATTTTTGCTCTGGCTCTTGTAATTATCCTAACAAATTTTCCAGATATGAGATTCCACACTGATGCTGGGCACAATAACATTTTTTCCTTTTGAAAATTATATTTCATGGATCCTTCTGTCAACAAACGCCATAAAACTGCCAGAGAACATATAGTAGAGTACTCTACCACTGACCTGGTCGAGCAGCTGGGTCAGTCAGTATAAATAGCATCCATTCTTCACTCCGAAACTGTGCTGCTTGATTGTTACTGACACACCCTCTAATGTGCCTGACTTCCTGCAGATGGTGGTTCACCAAAATAGCAAATGGCTGCAGGTGAAGGAAAAATCTGTTCATGAATCATAAAAAATTTTTAAAAAAACACCTAGCAAACAAAGCTTTCACCATAGGTTGTCAATGAGAATCTACATTGCATCTGTTTTCTGCATCTAACTTCACACTGGGGTGTGTGTCTTTTTTTTTCTCTCTGTAGATTGTTGCCTATTAAAGGACCAATGTGTAGGATCTAAGGGATCGATTGGCAGAAATGGAATATAAAATTCATAACCTGGCAGATAAACTGCCCTCTATTCATGGCTTGCTGGTGCCAATTTGTGCAGCCATTTATGTTCTTCAGTGTCATTTCACTCATGCTTTAATGCTTTAACCTTTATGTGCTAAATAAGATTTGCAATACATAAAGCTGAACAAACTAGAGCTACAACCTGACTGTCGGAAGTGTTTTTTTTTTTTCACATGAACCTTCTGGTTATGTGGGAGGCAGTGTTAGCAGTGAGACATTAGATCCAAGGTGAAGTTCAATGTGTGATTTCATATGCCTTACATGTTGCATGCATTTTTAATGGTGGTATGACTTTGTTACATTCATCCATTAGCTATACCAGCGTATCTTTTAGAGGGTCACGGGTAGCTGACATCGGGCTAGAGGTGGAGTGCACACTGTATAGTTTGCTATTTGCTGTTTACCAGTCACAACTCACACTGTGGGAGGAAATCTGAGCAACAGCTGAAAGCGCAGGCACAGTGGAAACATGCAAACAGAAAGGCAATGTGATACATTTTTCAGCATTGCTCTGTGGCGTCTCTCTGGGACCTGGGAACTAATCAGATCTATCAGAACTGACACTAAAAGGCTTCCAACAGAACAGAATTTAGCTGTGAAATGTCTCCCAAGGACAGCATCATGTGATAAGCAGTCAACATTGATCCTTCATGCATTGTCAGGAAAACTATTTCTGCAGCCACTAATGAATGCATGCACATCAAGTATTTCCTTTTGTCAATTTGAAACAAAGTGTAGAGTCATTTTTTTCAGAAAACACCTCAGTGAATGTCATTCCTACATGAGTGTGTAATGCACTAAATGTCCCACTTGTGCACTGGGGCCTAAGTGACCATGAACATGCACAAAATGAAATATTAAAAACAGATGAATTCTCATGGGTGAGCTTTCTTCCTCAACATGAGTTGGATACAAAGAAAGCTTTCATGTTTGTTAGATTGAGAGAAACGCCACACTAAGTGCTTCTCTCTGCATTCCTACATGCATGACACTTAGTGACTAACACAGTTTGATTAAACTGCTAATTTTGCTTTGCATAATCTTCCTTTTAATTATGACAGCAGTTTGGCATAAAAATTTGAATTTATTTATGTAGTAGCTTCACTTAACAATATGTTTAGTTCCATGCATGTAGACCCTACAGATAGTGAGGTGTGTTGGCATATATGAGGGAAAAAAAGAAAGAAATAACACTATCTCTTGTCGAAATCTAGAATGTATGAGCAGGCTGTATTGTTGCATCTCTGCAGCATGTTTACTGTTTAGTTTGTTTAACAAGGCCATATGTCCTTGTGAAAAGCCTGCAGTATCCGTACAGTACACCTTACTATCTGAATGTCCTTCACATCATGTTTTTCCTCCCTCTGTCCTCTCTCTCTCTCTTTCTCACACACACATACGCACACACACACACACGCTTTGGCTGATCAACAGACAAATGCAGCCTCTCTTGACCAGGCCTTAAGTCACACTGCTCTGCTTTTCTTTCATGTTCAGCCATGCTGTTTACCACTTTGATGTCACATACCTTTTTTTTGCAAATGAATGCTTTACACTTCACCTGCAGAACTGTCCAGATGGATGGCAGGGGGCATGCGCGTGTTCCCATGCCATCTGCTCATTATCTGCATGGACACCCCGTCACCCGCCCACCACCACCACCACCATCCCAAACACACACACTTAAATGGAGCTGGTGGCTGCTATTGGCCCTCTGGGGACTGAGTCATATAAGACATCCACGCACATACAAGAAAGCTTGTTTGTCTGGATCTCATAACAGCCTGCTCCAGTTTATTTTTTATTTCTTCCTTCAAATTCCATCGTAAAAAAAAAGTTTCGTAACTTCTGAACCTGTCATGAAGAGGCAAATATTAACCGATATTAGCCAGTGCAACCTGCAATCTCTGCAACGAGATTGTGAGCGGACTGACTCGTTGTCACTCACTTTTAGCTATAGCATCCACACGTTACACAAAATGCCGTGAAGTCTGACGTCAGTCAAGTTTCATTCAATATATTCAAGGTTTCATTCAATATATTCAGACATCATTCCATATATTCAAAGTTTCATTCATATATTAAGGTTTAATTTCCTGAACGGCATGCCATTTTATATATAATATATATATATATATATATATATATATAATATATATATATATATATATATATAAATATATATATATATATATATATTATATATATATATACCTTCATTAAATCACCTGAAAACTATATCAAGCTAACCATACCATGTCTTGGGCCCTTCCTTGTGTACGGGTGGAGATTGGGTGTTGTGGGGCACGCCTGTGAGGTTAAAGGATGCTGAGGTTGGCCTGAAAACAGCTGCCTGGCCTTTTTAGTTCTGCCATGATTAAAAAGGAGCGAACTTTCTTGTCAGGAAACACGGTATTGATCAGGGGTATCGGGGGATTTGGCCTGTACACACAGTATTAATGATGTCCTCATAGTTTAATATTGCTGCAACGAGATTGTGAGCGGACTGACTCGTTGTCACTCACTTTTAGCTATAGCATCCACACGTTACACAAGATGCTGTGAAGTCTGACGTCACTCAAGTTTCATTCAATATATTCAAGGTTTCATTCAATATATTCAGACATCATTCCATATATTCAAAGTTTCATTCAAGATACTCAAAGTTTCATTCCATATATTCAGATGTCATTCCATATATTCAAAGTTTCACTCCATATATTCAGAAGTCATTCCATATATTCTAAGTTTCATTCAATATATTCAGACTTCATTCAATATATTCAAGGTTCACTCCATATATTCAAAGTTTCATTCAATATATTTAAGGTGTGTATATGTATGTATGTATGTATGTATGTATGTATGTATGTATGTATGTATGTCTCTTCCATTTCCAATTCAAATACAAAAGATTAGCTCCAGATACGACTGCCATGCTGCAGATCTCCATACTGAGCAATGACATGAGGCTCTATAAAACACCCTGTTTATATAGGACTGGCATTACCTGGGCTTCTTGTGTGATTGGTCAAAAATGCAGACGTTATCTGTGTCCCTAATCCTGCTCAGGTTTTACATAAGAACTGTCTAAATGCAAACTTCCTGTCGAAGTCTGAGATAATGTCAGTCAGATGGTGGTGTAACAGAACTGTGATTGGTCCTTGATGGAAATAGTTTTGAGAGGCTGACCATACATCATCTCCATCCTGCAAATTGAGTTAGAACCTGATGAGCAGTGAGGCAGAAGACGTTTAAGAGAGTCACTAAATGTTGGTTTGATATCAAATCAAATCAAATCTTAATGATATAGCCCCAAGTCACAAAGTACATTTGCCTCTGAGGGCTTTACAATCTGTACAGGGAGTGACACCCTATTTTGACACCCATATTTTGTCATCTGTACCACATGCTAGCACAAACACTTGTTTTTGTTAATGCAGAGCTGTTTTCTGCCGGAAAGTCCAGCAGACATTAAGACCTGTGGCCCATTGTAATGTACCTCTATGTCACAATTCAAAGGGCAACTCACTCTTAGTTGGTAAAATGCATACAGAAGCACATTCCTGCTCCAAAAGCTTTTGTAAGTTCAAGGTTGTATTCTGTTGTTTGTCCTGTGATCTTTAAGACAGAGAGAAGGTTTTCTGTGATGTTAACTGTGAGATGTCATCTGATCATATAAAAACGTATGACATATAAACTGCTGTGCAGTGGCTCAGTGTCTGACAGACCTCCAAACACATTTATCTACTGGACATCCTTCCAACAAAAAGTCTACAAAAAAGTATTTATTTTGTCATACATGTTCCTTCAAGAATCTACAGCATGCTCTGAAGAAGAGGACGACACAATAATAGGACTGTGACAGTATGGAGTTGTCCATACTCTGGTTAAAAAAAAAAAAAAAAAGCAACATATCCCCATTCTTTTGCAGTTGTTCTATTTGCTATGTGCACTGAATGACTGACCACTCAATTCACACAAGATTAGGCATTGCAGCCAGTCGTAGCAGGGTTGTGTGTTGGTGAAGGGAGCGTACAGTAGGTGCTGAATTTAACTGCTGTGAAACAGTCAGGAAATACCTTTTTATTTCTCTGATTAACAGCTTTATCAAGGCCGACGCTCGTTATTGTTACTATATGTCTCTTGACCAAAAGTCTCTCTCTCTGCAAGTCTGACTCAGATTTAGAAGCTGGTACATAAAAAAAACAAAGTAAATCACACACACAGGTAGATGATCAGAGTTTAGTCCATGAATCCACCTGGACAGTCTCTGCTTCAGAGACATCTCAGGCTGTCTGTGGAGGTTTGACCAATCTGAGTGTCTGTTTGGCTTGTGGAACGTGACGTGGGGCTCCATTTTCCCAAAAGTTGGATCTCTTTTCCAAATTCTCCCCCACACACCAGAGCTGTTTCTCGCTGACAGCCGAAGTGGACGACCTCCATTCAAATGAATGAAAAAACCTCCGTTCTCACTGCCGTGCCAAATCCTGTCTGAATCCAGCCAACAGAAGAGGCTAATGTTACAGTTGAGCTGTTCAGTGTTGCTCTGATTTGATCTCATCTCTTTCAGAAGCTTTGTAATCCAGTCTTGAACTACAGTGTCTTTTAGAGACTTTGTAAAATCAATTCTAATGATAAGTCCATACTCAGTTTTTCCATGTTGAAAACGCATAACACAGTATTGTGGTTATGTTGTTATCATATCGTCACAGCTCTACACATTGCTGTACACAGACACTTTCAGGGATTGTGTGCTTGGTCACACTGTACTGCTACAGCTGTTAGTTCTGTCCTCATAAAGGTGAACACTCTGGCATTTAAAGTGATGTACTGCACCCTGATTGGACCATAGCAGTTTGGGGGCAGATTAAACCAATGCTGCCTGCTTTTAGCAATTGTCAAATCATCTTGATCATCTGCTGCAAAGCAGGGGTTAACACTTAGGACTGGACTGAGTCTCAAACATGAGATAACATGTTTTTAGCCGTGTTTACAGACTAGCACAGTTAGGTTGGATATGTCAGACAGGCCTACAGAGAATAAGCATTGCAACATACCAGCAGCTCCCATTCAAAACATAGCATCACAATGATGATTAAACAGAATACTGCATGCTCTGTGGTTAGTGGTCACGTGATTGGTTATGTTTCAGCCAGGATTTTAACAGTATTTTCTAACCAATGTCTCACAGTGCGGGGTATTGCTCTAATGAAATGCCGACTGGCAGGTTGAGTGGACTGGTGCTCTGCTCCACAGATATGCTCTTTGTTTGCTTGATGATAAAAGCTCAAAAGGTTGTACTCTGTCATGACAAGGCAGTGATGATACTTTGTTGCTCCTTTTGAATAATATGTGCATGGCCGTAGGATGTTTCTTCCTGCTTGGGACCAAGTGGTAATGCAATATGAAAGATGTGCAAACAAGTAATGAAATGCATTTACAATTTAGCAGCATCTGCAGACTATTGATCCTTAATGAATCTGAAGTTGTGAAGGTTAAGTCAGTCCTTCAGTTCAGACTAAATGTAGCAGTACACCAATGTTTTCATGCTGCGTATTAACCTTTACAGATATGTGACCTTTATGTGGAGTCTGGTGGGCTGTGATACTTGCAGTAGTTTTGTAGTTTCCCAAGTGTTCATTTTGTTTAAGTGTGAAGGCATTTATCACCCACTTCACTTAGCAGTCGTAAACAGAAGCACGTATTTACTGTTCCACACAGTACTGGAGATGTATAGTCCTCTCTTTTATACATGCATTAGGCCCTTACCGAGTAAGAGACACATTGATATTTTTGTATCAAGTGTATGCAGCACACCATTGATTAAGGCAGATATATATATTGGATCTAAAGGGTTTTATAACAAAGCACTCTTTAAGTATAAAACATTACATACATAACATGACTTTTTATTTGTAGTCAGTGTATTATTGACGAGTCATGTTTGGACAGGCTTTAGTTGCATGCATGTTTGTGTGGAGAGCAAAGAGGCTAAATGTTTCTTTTTTAACCAATCAGCAATGGTTTCATGACAATTTATGAGCTTTTCAAAATGTAGTCAATGGTTGCATGGGCAGAATGATGGAGAATGGGATGCTCCTTCAAAGATAAGAAATACACATTTCAACAAATGTCTGATTTGATTTGATTCAATTTGATTTGGATGCGGAACAGTAGTTTTCAGTGTGAGCCATTGTAGTACTTATTTTATATAATTATCTTAGTTTATTTCAGCCAACACTCAGAAACAGAAATACACTCTCATCTACTTTCATTTGGTATTTTTTCTGTTCTATTTTTTATTTTATTTTCTTTTGTGTGAATTTACAATATGCGCTTTTATTGTGCATTTCTTTTGAACACAAATACTGTTTTTACACACTAATTAATTCCAGTTGCTTCTGCTTTGCTGATAATGAGACTTCTGCAGAGATGTTTTACTTTAAAAGTCTTCCAGTGTATCAAAGATGATCCTCTCTTTTCTGGTAAACTTCAGATGTCCTTGCAGGAAGCATCGAGTTTTATTGACAGTACATCACTACCATGCAGGAGCTATTTGAATACATTAGTTAGTGAAAGCTGTATTTGTGTAAAAAAGCAGCAGAGTGGGCTCTGTTTTAGTGACACACAACAGAAATGTAGAAGTGCACCTATCATTTCCCAACTGTGATATGTCAAAAAGTATTCCCTCAAAAAGGTTAGTGTTAGATTGGTTAAACAATTAATCTAATTATTTTTTCAAACATCATTGTGCTGATGAGTGTCTGAGAAACAAACATCTCTTCGTGGTGCTGCGTGTTCTTCCACACAACAATCTGAATTCCTGGCAAAGCCAGTTAATCACTTGCAGTAGTGTATTGTTGTCATGTGTCACTGTGATTGGCACTGTTTTTTTTTTCAAAGCGATGACACCACTGATGTGATTTATATCTTCACACTCTGATCTGTATTCACCATCACCAAGTCATGTTTACTTTGTGCTGACCTAAAAGCATTAAAAAAGCAAAATAGCAGGAGACACAGTCCATAGTGCCACGACCTCCTTGGTTGCACCATTTAAATATAGTTTAAATATAGTTCTATGACTTTGTTATTGTAGTGATATAATCAGTATTATTTGAGTTTCCCATGTGAGACACACCTTATTGTGAAGCAGTGATGACCTGTCCACAGCACTCAAGGATCAATATGACACATTGTATCATCTTGATATGGTTGTGGCCGGTGTCCTCATTTGATATCTTTTGCTTTTAGCAGATGTCTTTGGCTCTGACCATGAGGCATGACATGCATGCACACATACGCACACACGCACAAGAACTCATGTCAACATAATATCATGCACATAGATTTGAAACTGACCCCTTTATTGATCTTTACCTCTCTCTCTCTCTCTCTCTCTCTACAAGGACTGCTGGGTATTGTTGAGCTTTGCTCTGTCAAACCGGATGCAGCACCAGTTCCGTCATTGCCTGCCCTCCAGCTTTATGTTGTATACTCATTTTGTCTTTATATTGGTGAAGGCAGATTATATAATTACTACTGACCCACTAAGGTTGCTATAAAACTGTCCGAGGGGAGGGAGCAATCTGCAGCGAACATCAAATATGAGCATATGACTTAGTGATGTGTTTTACTGCTAATGTCTGTGTGTAAACACTTTGTGCAGATGACTCCCAGTGCAGGATTTTATCCACTGTATGGTGACGGTCACTTCCCGTCTTTCTGTCTTCTGGCATACAACAAATGTATTTTTTTTTAGCATATCATAAAATACAAAAAATAATTGTATGCTCTCATGAACACGCATACCCGCAAATCTATGCGTGGGCCATGCAGAACTGACAGGAAGTGGAAATGGAATGCAGTCCCTGATGTATGTCTAGTAAAATACTAAAACATACAACAGAAATGCTAAATTCAGGACAAAATCTTGACATGTGACTAATTACTCATTAGCGTGTATGGTGAAACAGTCAAATTAAGGCCAAAGTGCATTAAAAAGAAAATTAGCATTCAGACCCATTGGAGCTCATGTTGCTCAAGTGTAAATCAAATGAAGCTCATGCTGTTTAAAGTAACAGAGCCTGATCACCACCTGAAGATTCCAGTTGACTCATTCAGTACTCCTGTCATGACTTCAGCCACATACTAACTCTGGTTGTCATTACAGCTGCAGCCACTCCCTCCTGCCCTGCAGTAACTCACACCATTAGGGCCGAGCACAAGTGTCACTGCTCAGGTGGGCTGTTTGGCTCTGCCATGTCAACATGACCTTTGCCTGTCTATTGAATAAAGGAAACTTGAAATGTTAAGACGTCCATAACCCATCTGTATGTGAGTTGCATCCTTTCCAAACTGTTACAGTCCAATCCGACCAGAATGACCCCAGCTGATTCAGATCACAAGTTTTAGCTCACTTCTATCGCTGGGAAGAGATCTCTGCCCATCACAAGTAACTGTTGGAATCAGTCTATGAGCACATGCAAAGGCTCTCCATATCTGTCGAGACTCCAGCAGCAGCCTTCACCCAAAATCTGTGGTTTGTGAGTTGACTGGTGCAACACTGCTGTGCACGAAATTCTAATTTTATACACCACTGACACACGTCAATTAAACTTTGACTTTAAACTGTAAATTTCACCAAAATATGTGTATTCATATCATTTAACGTGAATAGATGTGCACCTTTTATTAAGAATACTTAAAAGAACTTACTTAAAAAAACTTTAAAGTAAGCAGTGTTTCCTTTGTGCACTGTAACAGTCAGGCATTCAGACTCATTTAAACTCCACTTGGTCCAGAACTGTATTTTTTTAAATATCCAATGATCTGACCCCTTCTATAACAACTTCTACACTACCCTGCTCCCTCTCATGTACACCATTGTTCATTTTATTAAAGGAAACTGTAACAAAGCTGAAAACTAAAAATAGATCTTTGTTAATTAAAACTATGACAAAATGCATATTTGGTTTTTGTTGATGAGGCGGGACTAAAATGTATGTGGTGCTTTATCAGACATTATACATGTGTAATATTTTCCTCCATTAAGTCTAAGAAAACAAAGGTGCAGTAATGTGCAGGTCCCACAACCTGCAAAAATATCTGTAAAATATCGGTATAATATATGCAAATCAACGACCTGAACTCTCAAATGAGTGACGTCATGCAACAGGAGAACAGTTGTGTCTTGGAGGTAGAGCAGGTCGTCCACTAATCAGAAGATCCGCGGTTCGATCCCCTCCAGTCTGCATGGGCCTTGGGCAAGATACTGAACCCCAAATTGTGAATGTGTATGAATGGTTAGCTCCTCCTGATGAGCAGTTGGCACCTTGCATAGCAGCCAATGCCATCAGTATATGAATGTGTGTGAATGGGTGAATGAAATATGTAGTGTACCTCTCTCTTTCAAAACATAGAATAACTTCTCTTCTCACTAAATAAAGAAAATGAGTTGTCGAATAAACCTAGACAGACTATGAAGGATGAATTTTCAGACTACATCTGAAACAGATGTACAGTACATGTACAGTGTTAATATGCTGCTGCTCATGTTTGCTGTGCGCTAAATTAATTTAACAAATCCATATTTCATTTAACTTCATTCTGTAGAAATCTGTTGAATGGACTGGTGAGTCACATTAGCATTCTCTGTTACTTCCTCTGCTGGGGCAACACAATTCCATTTCTCCCCATGTTATATCCAAGTTAATGAGGAAATTTAAATGAGAGAAGATGGACTGTCACATTACTCGACTAAGTAAGTTCTCCCTGCATGTTAAGTCTATGAGATAAAAGCAGGGAAAGAAAATGTGACCACTGATGTCTAGGTGTCAGGATGTGGTTGATGAGTAAGAGCTGTCATGCTTGAATTGTTCTTATCCTGAAAAATAAAAAGCAGTGAGATGTATTCAGATGAATAAAGGATGATAGTTAGGCTGATGTGTCTGAATTCTTTGTTTCATTAAAGTCTACAATCATTGCTTCATTTAGGATTCATTCAAACATTTTGATATTTTAACAGTGTTTTTTCCACACGCCTGCATTCTGTTTCAGAGTTGATGCTGAGTGCATTGCATATGCAGTGACCCTGATGATGCAGTATAGCACATTATGTAAGTCAAGTTCCACTTAAGGTAGCAGAGAAGCACATTTTGCTATAAATTACTTCTGGGCAGTGCATCATAAATGGATTCAGTGCCACAGTCCAGAGTGTGGCCTTGGAGTAATTTCCAGACATGGAACATCTGAAACCATCAGCCCTAAACATGCACTCCACATTTCTCTCATTACTTCCTGGCAGGAAGTGGTCCCGTTGGTCCCTCATCTTGGTTAATGGTGGCTGAGTGGCTCTCAGGCCGCTTGTATAATGACCTGTAATGCATAAAAACTCACCTACTGGGTCATTTTCTTCCTCTCTCAATCCTAATGTACATTTGAGAGTCCCTTCCAAATGTGTCATTCAGTCCAATGTGTGATGGCAAAAGGAAAAAAATCCAGATGAGGAGGTGAAATGGATGGTATTGTGGTTGATGTGGGGATAATGATGATGGGTGCTTCCTGATACAGACACAGCCTGTAAAGGAGAACAACATGTTGATGATGTAAAGAGAAGGAATCAAACAGAAAGAAAGAAGGGAAATCTTTATTTCCTCTGAGACTGACAGATCCTGTCCCACTTTCCACCCTTGCAGTCTTGTGGCCCTAATGTGCACATTCATGTGAGGGTCTGCGGGAGCTCAGGGCGTCCCATTTCTATTTCTGTATGCTGCAATGGTTCTGCTGTGACCCCGTGATGTGCCCTTTGGTGGTGCCTGCATTATTAGGCTAATTTATACTTCAGTGAAAAGGTGGAGGTTGACCAGATGCTGGCCTACAAAACTTTGTCACACAGGGCTTTGTGTTTTAGAGGAGCAGCAGTGGGTGAGCGAGCCCAGCTCAGTTTGTTTATCAGGATTTTTAGAAAATGAAGGAATGCTGGATATTTAGCAGGTGGACAAGCTCTCTTTGATAGAACACAGGAAGACTGCTGCCAAATCAGGGACTGTATAAAGCTCATGGCTGTCCCATTCACTCAATCACCACTCTGTACAAAAGAGACTCTACTGTACATAGTTCACAGCAAGTAGTTATTTGAGTAGTCATTTAACTCTCCAGTATAATTCTAGAATACTGCTGCAGTTCCTGAGAACCGTCACTCAAATTAAGATGTTTCCTTATCAATCTGCTACTGCTGCTACTACTACTACTACTACTACTGCTGCTACTACTACTACTACTACTACGGCTACTACTGCTATTGCTACTGCTGCTACCGCTGCTACTGCTATTACTGCTGCTACTACTGCTACTACTGCTGCTACTACTACTACTACTACTACTGCTGCTACTGCTGCTACTACTACTACTACTACTGCTGCTGCTACTACTGCTATTGCTACTGCTGCTACTGCTATTACTGCTGCTACTACTACTACTGCTGCTACTACTACTACTACTGCTGCTACTGCTGCTACTACTGCTGCTACTACTACTACTACTACTGCTGCTACTACCACTACTACTACTGCTACTACTACTACTACTACTACTGCTGCTGCTGCTGCTGCTGCTGCTGCTACTACTACTACTACTACTACTGCCACTACTGCTATTACTGCTGCTACTATTACTGCTGCTACTACTGCTACTACTATTGCTACTACTATTGCTACTACTACTACTACTGCTACTGCTACTACAGATACTGCTACTACTGTTACTGCTTCTGCTACTGCTACTGCTGCTTCTACTACTGTTACTGCTACTGCTACTACAGCTACTACTGCTACTACTGTTACTGCTACTGCTACTGCTACTACAGCTACTGCTACTACTGTTACTGCTTCTACTACTGCTACTGCTGCTTCTACTACTGCTACTGCTGCTTCTACTACTGCTACTGCTACTGCTGCTTCTACTACTGTTACTGCTACTGCTACTACAGCTACTGCTACTACTGTTACTGCTTCTACTACTGCTACTGCTGCTTCTACTACTGCTACTGCTGCTTCTACTACTGCTACTGCTACTGCTGCTTCTACTACTGTTACTGCTACTGCTACTACAGCTACTGCTACTACTGTTACTGCTTCTACTACTGCTACTGCTGCTTCTACTACTGCTACTGCTTCAGCTACTACTGCTACTGCTATTACTGCTACTGCTATTACTGCTACTGCTACTGTTGCTACTGCTACTGCTGCTACTACTATTACTGCTGCCACTGCTACTACTGTTACTGCTTCTACTACTGCTACTGCTGCTTCTACTACTGCTACTGGTGCTTCTACTACTGTTACTGCTACTGCTACTGCTACTACTGTTACTGCTTCTACTATTGCTACTGCAGCTACCGCTGCTATGCTACTGCTACTACTACTGCTACTACTGCTACTGCTGCTACTACTACTGCTACTACTACTAAAATGGAAAGATACTCTGTCAGTACTCCTGGCTGACTTCTCCCAGGAAAACAGCATGGGTCCCTGCTGTTTACTGACTGTGAATATGTGACGTGATTTCAAGAGGAAAAAATTGAAGTCTCCTTAGAAAAGAAAGAAATCTATACATCTACATCTATACAGAAAGTCAGCACGACCTTGCGAGTCTGCCCTAGCAGTGCACTCTGCCTTCTGCAGTTAGAGCCTTGTCAGGTCGGAACTTCCACAGTGTCTCCGTCACTTTAGACGATGCACTGTGGGTCAGGATGTCTCTCACAACAGAATCTTACAACATCAGTATGATTAAAAAGACATGGATAATTATGGTGAGACATTTGGTGAGGAAACCTCAGTATTACAAATATCTTAGTTTATTTGACAAATTTGCATACACTGACGACAGTTCTAAAATGGCATGTCGTCAATAGACGTCCATCTATAAAATGTGCTTTACACTTGTGGAATTGCACATATTGTGGACATTGATTATGGTATTCTGGCAAAATAATGACAAATTAACATTTTTTAATGTCCCTCTACAACAATATATTCTTTGACAGACTCTCCTCAATATCTCAAACAGGATTGAAGGTATCACTTCAATCCTTTGTGCCTCATTTCTCTCAGTACAGCTCAGAGCTGCTCACATTGGTCAACTGTACAGTTGTAAATGAGTCTGTTAGGTCCTCTTCAGGACAGGCCCTCTGTTTCTGTCCTCCTGGGTCATACCAGAACACACCAGTAGGGGGCAGGACTCAGGTCTTCACACACTCTGTTTGTGTCTGTCTGTCAGCGTACAGACAACACACAGCACTCTCTCTTGGTATGACTAATGATTAGTGATTGTTTGCTATACAGCAGCATCCTCAGCACTGCCAGCAGTTACTCATAGAGTTTTGTAAACAAGTCTATTTGGAAAGACGTCAGAGAAGTTCTTGGACAAAAGCTTTGCCAGTCTCATATATCATTCATTCCATCTGGCTGCATCCTTGAGATGTTTACTTGTGCTGCATGAAAAGGCCTAAAGAGACATTACTGACGGCGCAGGACACAATACCTGAGCGATTCAAGGGGAGGATATTTATGCCCAATCTGTCTGCTGTGTTGAATACCTCAGTGCAGAAAAAGACATCCAGTTTGTCTGAGCTTGTGCTGAAAATGCTCTTAACTGGTAAACATGTCAATATGCACTAAACAATACTGTTTTATTCTCTCTGCTACATGTTTGTATTTCTTTTAACTGTGCTGTAGACCTCAGGAACAGCTGTTGTCATAGTGATAGCTAGCTAAAGCGGATCCAAATAAATAAAGATAATATCAACATTAATATACATGATATTATAATCTTGCTGTTATTCCAATAAGATGACATCTGTCATTTCTATGAAGTTAAGATCATTATGAGAATCATGAGAATCAATTCTGAATGGTTTCTTCATATATATATATATATTAGGGCTGTCAATCGATTAAAAAAAATTAACTAATTAATCGCAAAAATTTCTGTAATTAATCGCGATTAATCGCGATTAATCTATCAATAAATGTATCAATAAATTAAATGCATTTTTCTGAGACTGAAGCTTATAATGAATATTTATTTATGTAAAATGATCAAATTAATGTAGAATAAACTCAGATAAAGTATATGAAATTCATTCATGTTATTG
>NC_040016.1:23558929-23621922 GCF_000972845.2 Larimichthys crocea | reverse complement strand
CTCTCCGGTGAGTGTGAAGGCAGAGAGCAGAGACATCGAGGCAGACAGACGCGCCGTTTTAGGTAGGATAGAAGCCATAGGACAGAGATACAATAGACCTCGCCGGTAGGGGAGGAGAGATCATGACAGAGATACACAGCCGCTCACTGAGCAGGTTGGGTCCGGTGCTGCAAGACGTTAACGGGTTCCCGCCATAGTGGATGTGGGCAGATCGACCTAAACGAAAAGCAAGCAGGGCCGGGTTTTAGCTATGGGCAATGTGGGCCGACCGCCCAGGGCGCAGTCTCGCGGGAGGGTTGAAGTAATGCCGCGTGATACACCCCAAAGCACACACACACTAAGATATCGGGAACAAAGCTCGACTGGGCCACAGCCAAAATGGCGCCGGCACGAAGTAAACAAAACGACGTAATGGCGTTAAGTTTTTTAACGCGTTAGTCCTGTAAATTAGCGACAAAATTAACGGGTAATTTGACAGAACTAAAATAGGATATATATATAGATAGATATAGATCGGATATAGATATCTATATATATAGTAATATATAGCAGACACAGACGTTGATGCTGGTGATTTCAGTTCTAGATGTAGTGGACTGGTATTCATAATAATGTGTTAATGTGTTTACTAGAGATCAGAGGGTGACGATCAGATGGACGTTAAGTTTGAGTTAAACATTGTTTAGGTTGTTCACTGATGTCATGATTGTCCTATTGTTTTGCAAGGATCTGTGGTTATCAAGAGGCACATTTATGAACTTAATCTTTCTTTTTATTTGAAGCACTTTTACCACAATTATTGTGTCGCTGAATCAGTGTGCAGGAGATCTGCAGTAAATAGCCACAGCCATGTGTACCGACATGTGTTCTGATGTTTTGGTACTGTGTCTGGAGCCGTGCTTCTTATTGAGTGAAGGTGCAATGAGTGGTGGAGCACATGCATCCATTTGTGGATGGTTAAATGGTTTGCGCACATGCTCCACAATGTCATAGACTAATCGAATCCGCTGCTTGATTTAGTTTTATTCAGACACAAGCATCACTGCAGTGGCATTGTCAAATAGAATGAATGATTGGCTTGATTGGTGACCAACACTGGTCTGAAATCAGTTATGCAGTGAAGAAAGTAAAGCTACTACAATTAGAAGTTCAAACTTTGGTACATTTAGTGAGAGATGGGCATCGGTGTGCTCATTCAGCATCTATAAATATCACCCCTCCAGTTTTTAATCTCTCTCTCTCTCTCTCTCTTTCTCTCTCTCTCTCTCTCTCTCGCACATGCACGCACGCACGCACGCACGCATGCACACACTCACACTTGAGCTGCCCATACATTTTGGGAGAAACAAGCAGCATATTGGCAGCGAGGATTAGCTCTGGTTTAAAAGTGTAACTAATTACTTTCTGCTCTGCAAGCTGAGGCCACACTCCAGTGTATCAATGAATATCATTAGATTAGAGGCTCAGTTAACCGAGATGTACACTCTCATCACACTACAGCCGATTATGAGGAGCATGCACACATGTACACACACATGCTGTTGTATGGGAAGACCTCGTCTTTTCAGAAATCTCTTTGTATTTTATTTCTGTTTTGCACCAGAAATTACCTAATTCCCAAATTTGCTAAACATAATCTTTTCACTCTCTTCAAGAGTGTGCAAAGCTGTCCTGACAATGAGTGAAGGGATTGTCACAGTGAAATGTACTTTACCTTCTGAATACCCCAACATGTGCACCCTTTGAGAGTTCACCTTCAGTTTGTCCTGCTGAACTGCGGCCAATCAAGCATCTTTGTGAAGCTGTCACCACGTTCCAAGATCTCAGGGCTGAAGCTCAAAAGTTATTTGATTGTTAAGACAGAGACCGATATCATCATGTTAGACTGAGCCTGGCTGTAGCTCTGTAATGCTGTAGTCAGACACAGCAGATATCTTCCAATAGATATATTATATAGTTGAGAAATTTCATTATAAATCAAAGTGGTCTTCATATCTGCTCATAATCCAAACAAGTAAACACAAGGCTTCAAATATTTTAAATATTTTGGGACAAAATTCTATTTTCTAGTTTAAAATGAAACCGTTCAGTGGTTTACTTTGGAAAATCTCTTCTTAACATATGTTTTGGCAGGTTCTTTTCATTGATACACATGTAATAATAGCCCAGCTCTGCTCACCAATGAGTATTAGTGAATACAACCAACAGACAGTGGTTCTCCCACAGTGCTTAAAGTGCTCCTCACTGTTTTGTGAGAAAGTTAACCGTTTGTTTTTGCATATAGTCAGAGTGTTTAAGCAGTGATGGGTGTCATCACAGCAGTTTGGCTGAAAAGTAAGGGTGGAGTGAAAGTGATTCATGTGTACACAGAGATGCAGCCAAAGCAGAATAATGCAGCAGAGTGGGAGTTGGACTAGAAGGACTGAAGGGGAAAGAAGATTTCAATTACAAAACCAATAAAGTAGCTGTGTGAAGTGGTGTGGAGGAGAGGAATTACATCTCCGTAGTATTGAATGGCCCGTAGCTCTTCCTGCCTGTGCTATCATTGTTTCTTCCTCCCACCGCTCTCCTGCTTTTAATTGCCATAAACTCATGCATATTCACAACAGGTGTCAAGCCCTTTGCTGGTGATAGATTGAGGTATATGGGCAATTTGCATAGAAATTATGCATTTGTTTTGGTAGGTGCAACAACCAGCTTGTACTGCTCTTCTTCTCTTTACGACCATCTGTCTGCCAACACACACACATGTTCAGTATAGGAGGGATGATAGAAGCAGTCAACACATCTCTGTAAATGTCATGTGCCATATGTAAAGAGTCAAATGAAAAATAAATGTGCACCTTATTAATTTAATGCTCCACAATCTTACATGAAACAATACATGACAAAAGCTCATATTTACTGTATGTAGGCACACACATACACACACACACACACACACACACACACACCAGAAACCATAGACTGACAATAAGATACATTTTGTTTGCAGGTTATTATGTTTTGGTACCAAAATGACATCATCTGTGATGCAGTGCAAAAATCAATGTTTAATCACTCAACATACCCTCTGTGTGGAGACAAGGCCCTGCCACATCTGTAGGCCCGGTGTATCCTCCTGAGAAAAAGCTAACCGATGTTATAGATTGGAGTTACTTCTGTAGTGTTTTATCATGCACATTGTGATTTGTGTTTGCTGTAGATGGTGACATGACTGTGCAGACATCAGCTGTAGCTACCTGGTAATGGTTCAGGTTTTTACACACAATGATTGACATGTGAGTGTCAATGAGTGTCACCAGTTCAGATTTTAGTCTAAGTCTAGTCAATGAGACCACACACACAGGGCGTACCACGGAGCGTCTCAGCAGCGTCTCAGCAGCGACTCTCCGCACTGCAGCCCTATAATTCTGTAGCACTTTTATTTTTGACGCGAGCCGTTGCTAAACCGTGTAAATCTCAACAGAGCAGTTTGCGCCAGACAGGAAATCCAACACAGAATCAACGTAATACACTTCCACCCCCTTTCAAAATAAAACACAATACGCAGTTCATGTAGCCTATCACAACTTTACATCAACGTTACGTCATGACCGGTGGCACCAGGTCAGCAGTCAATCGATCAAAGGGTCTCAACATGGACGATGAGAGACTAATTGTTGAAGTGGAACAACACACAATCATTTATGACACAACAGATGCTTTTTATAATCGCTACTCAGCGAAAGGGACAACCTACCTGTCTCTGATTGGCCGGTATTCGTTGCCTTTGTGGGTCTGAGTTGGTTGCGTTCAGACATGAGGATTGAGATTGGTCAAGGTGAGGACAAGAATGTCAGACAATCACAGGCAGGGTAGGGCGGGCCTTCACTGAATAGAGCGGCAGTGACAGTGATGGAGAGAAAAATATAAAGGAGTGAGGAGACAAGAGAGAGAAAAGAGGTCAAACTGTGAGTCAATGTGCCATGGCGTGTGCTAAATGGAGGAAGGTTGACACCGAAAAATGACTTTTAATCCAGAAGATTGCAGCCAAGTCAGACAATAGGTGTTATTGTTAATATTATTATTATTATTATTACAAAAGTACTTTTTATTTATAATTCTCAGTAGTGTGAAATGTGAAATTCTAATTGCTAAATTGCTTTGACTTTGTCTTATTCATTTGATGTATATATGTATATATAAAAGAAATGTATAACTAAATTATAATGCAACTTAAACATGATGATGCTGCGGACTTGAACATGAGGAAACTTTCTCTATACAGACCTTGTGGCTGTATATCGATCCCATCATGTCCAGAGGTGTTTTAGTCTGCACTGTTGATAACGCACCTCAAATCAAGAAAGAACATAGATGATATCAGAACTCATCACAAACAGTTCTCTTTCAGTTAGGTGCGATACTTGTGTGTATGCCTCAAAATGTTCTGGCACAGGTTTACCAGATCTCATCACATCTCTAGATGTAACATGCTCCCCACCATCATCATCAAAACACTAAAAGAAGGAATAATGTACAGTATACGTACATGTTTCTGACAGCTTGTCCTTACTTCATCTGTGTTTGTGTCCTCATCAAATTGTGTGTGTGTGTGTGTGCACTTCCAACCTTACTAAGTGTGGGCCTGGCCGTCCTTACACATTCAATCATGTCTAACATGCTCTGGTAAGGCTTATTCATTTTTTGCCGAGAGGTCCACTCTTGGTGTGCGAGTGTTTAAGTACCTTCTCATGAGTGCCTCTACTGGTTTGAACAATGAATTTCAACAAACCATTACACACACGTCGCTTTTCCCATTGTTTGAATGGCTTGAAGTCCCAGGCAGCCTTTCAGACTATAGATGGGCCATTAAACAGGCCACTGTGAAGAAACCAGTGTCTTGAAACATGATTTGTTATGTTTTTGTAAGAAAACATAAAGGCTCAGCTTTAGTTAGTTTCAAGTTTGACACTGTATTAAAATAAAGGGCAATTAGTATTGTAATCAAATTAGACAAAAAACAAACAAAAAACAACAACAGGTTAAAATAAAACATAAACTGGTCAGAAGGCATGTGAGTAATAAGGACTATACAATCTAAAAAAAATAATGAGTCAGTATGAAATTAGGTATAGGATGGTCAGCAGTAAGACCGTTTCTATAACCCTTTCTTTACTTTAGATTTGCTCAGTCACTAGGAATTCCCTACTATATAATAACACTATAACACTAAGATGTAATTGTGAGCAAATGTGTTTTACAGAACAAAGTTCAAAACAATTCTCTATTAAATTCTCTATTAAATAGTCTCTCTTGTCCAGACAAGAAAGGGAGATGGTGGTCTGACTGAAACCATCAACACAGCCATACACCTCCTTCACCTCACAAGTTTGTGGTTTCCATCTATGTCCCTAAGAGAAAATGAAATGTAATATTATTATTAATAATAATAATAATAATAATAATAATAATAATAATAATAATAATTCTGCTAGGAAAGGATAAGCTGAGCGAGTCTTGAATATGCATTTCGTGGTTGGAGACTGACTTCCTGTTTAGGAGGAACTTCCTGTGTCAGTGAAATGTGCATATACATATGTGGAAGTGACAATATATGTATGTAAACACAGAATGTATATGTGTGTGAAGAGAATATATGTATGTGAAAAGAGAATATATGTATGTGAAAAGAGAATGTATGTGTGTGTGAACAGAATGTATGTAAGAGTGAGAATATATGTATGTGAGAGTGAGAATATATGTATGAATGAGAATATATGTAAATAAGAGATTAAAAAATATGTACTGTATGTGAGAGTGGCAATGAAAGAGATGAATATATGTATGTAAGAATGAGAATATGTGTATGAGTGAGAATATATGTAAATAAGAGATCAAATATATGTATGTGAGAGTGGCAGTGAAAGAGGAGAATATATGTATGTTAGAGTGAGAATATATGTATGAGTGAGAATATATGTAAATAAGAGATCAAATATATGTATGTGAGAGTGGCAATGAAAGAGGAGAATATATGTATGTTAGAGTGAGAATATATGTATGAGTGAGAATATATGTAAATAAGAGATCAAATATATGTATGTGAGAGTGGCAATTAAAGAGGAGGATATATGTATGTTAGAGTGAGAATATATGTATGAGTGAGAATATATGTAAATAAGAGATCAAATATATGTATGTGAGAGTGGCAGTGAAAGAGGAGAATATATGTATGTTAGAGTGAGAATATATGTATGAGTGAGAATATATGTAAATAAGAGATCAAATATATGTATGTGAGAGTGGCAGTGAAAGAGGAGAATATATGTATGTTAGAGTGAGAATATATGTATGAGTGAGAATATATGTAAATAAGAGATCAAATATATGTATGTGAGAGTGGCAGTGAAAGAGGAGAATATATGTATGTTAGAGTGAGAATATATGTATGAGTGAGAATATATGTAAATAAGAGATCAAATATATGTATGTGAGAGTGGCAGTGAAAGAGGAGAATATATGTATGTTAGAGTGAGAATATATGTATGAGTGAGAATATATGTAAATAAGAGATCAAATATATGTATGTGAGAGTGGCAGTGAAAGAGGAGAATATATGTATGTTAGAGTGAGAATATATGTATGAGTGAGAATATATGTAAATAAGAGATCAAATATATGTATGTGAGAGTGGCAATGAAAGAGGAGAATATATGTATGTTAGAGTGAGAATATATGTATGAGTGAGAATATATGTAAATAAGAGATCAAATATATGTATGTGAGAGTGGCAATGAAAGAGGAGAATATATGTATGTTAGAGTGAGAATATATGTATGAGTGAGAATATATGTAAATAAGAGATCAAATATATGTATGTGAGAGTGGCAATTAAAGAGGAGGATATATGTATGTAAGAGTGAGAATATATGTATGTAAGAGTAAGAATGTATATATGAGAGTTAGAATATATGTATGTAACAGTGAGAATATATGTATGCTAGAGGAGAATATATGTATGTGAAAGGGAGAATATATGTATGTGAGAGTTAGAATATATGTATAAGAGAGTGACAATATGTGTATGTGAGAGTGAGAATATGTGTATGTAAGAGTGAGAATATATGTATGTGAGGAGAATATATGTATGTAAGAGTGAGAATATATGTATGTGAGGAGAATATATGTATGTGAGAGTTAGAATATATGTATAAGAGAGTGACAATATATGTATGTGAGAGTGATAATATGTGTATGCTAGAGAAGAATATATGTATGAGAGTGAGAATATAGGTATGTGAGGAGAATATATGTATGTGAGAGTGAGAATATGTGTATAAAGGTGAGAATATATGTATAAGAGATAAAACATATGTATGTGAGAGTGGCAATAAAAGAGAAGAATATATGTATGTAAGAGTGAAAATATATGTATGAGTGAGAATATATGTAAATAAGAGATAAAATATACGTATGTGAGAATATATGTAAATAAGAGATCAAATATATGTATGTGAGAGTGGCAATGAAAGAGGAGAATATATGTATGTATGAGTGAGAATATATGTATGTAAGAGATAGAATATATGTATGAGTGAGAATATATGTAAATAAGAGATAAAATATACGTATGTGAGAATATATGTAAATAAGAGATCAAATATATGTATGTGAGAGTGGCAATGAAAGAGGAGAATATATGTATGTATGAGTGAGAATATATGTATGTAAGAGATAGAATATATGTATGAGTGAGAATATATGTAAATAAGAGATAAAATATACGTATGTGAGAATATATGTAAGAGTGGGAATATATGTATGTAAGAATATATGTATGTAAGAGTGAGAATATATGTATGAGAGTGAGAATATATGTATTAGAGTGAGAATATCGGTAAATAAGAGATAAAATATATGTATGTTAGAGTGGCAATAAAAGAGAAGAATATATGTATGTAAGAGTGAGAATATATGTGAGTGAGAATATATGTAAATAAGAGATAAAATATATGTATGTGAGAGTGGCAATGAAAGAGGAGAATATATGTATGTAAGAGTGAAAATATATATATATGTAAGAGTGTGAATATATGTATGTGAGAGTGACAATGATGAATGATTCCTGCATCAGTATAATTACATAAAACAAACAAACAAGTCAGAGGCTTTGGAAAGGAATCCATGCATAGTATCAATTTCACTTGTTATGTTTCTGCAAGAAATACAATTTAGGTTTTCAAGTAGAAGACTTTGGATCAAAATGATTTTAAGACTGTCAAAGCTTTGAACTGGTTGCAGAAGTATTAACCTGCCATCTGCAAATACCTTGCCATCTAGACTTGATGCTAGATTTTTTTGTCCTGATGTCTGTTTCTGTTACTGTTCCAAGTCATTACATCCCCTCAATTACATATTACATTGATCTTTCAGCATACTTTGTGTGCAGTTTCCAATTAGTCTCCAGATAGTTGACTTACAAAGTCTCTCCAGATTTGTGTATGTGCAATAGCACATTATTAAATATAGCCTGAACATTTCAATGGACCTCCACTTTTTCATGGTATAACCCATCACTTAAGAAAAAGGTCTGTTAATTCCAAGCAGCTGTATGCTATAATGATTTCACTAAATGTGAAGAGAAGGCAGCTTTAGAATAAGAAAACTGTTTGTGGGTTAATCAGTAAAGTATATTAGGACTGTATGTTTAACAGTGGGTTGTGTGAGGTTATCCATCAACTAGCTGACTTTTTTCTTGTTGTTTCCAATACATGGTTAAATTGTTGTTCTCTCTTTTTTTAACAACCCAGTCCAAATAAAGATTTTGAATAGACCATCTTATCTGCAGCGTCATGACTGTTGTAATAGCAGGTTGCTGTTGCCCGTCTACCTGATGTGAGCATCTAACACTTGTTGCCAACATCATTCATATGAGCAAGTTGAACTATTTTGTACACTTATAACTCCCTGCCCTTTGGTTAGCCCTTAGCCCTGATTATAAATTAAAACCACATCCCCCAAAGTTGAGCCTTTATATATTGTTGCAAAAACATGATAAAAATATTCAATTATTTAGTTGAGATGATTATTTTTTTAATGAATATTATTAATTTAGCTTATTTCTTATTTTTAAATGTACCAGGCAACAGTGGACCGATTCAACTAAAGTTCAGCCTTTATGATAGAAAAAACATAAAACAGATCACTTTAAAGAGACTAGAGAAATCTTTTGTTATGTTGTTTGAAACTTTGTTCTCGAAAACAAATTTTGTGGTACATTTGCAGATAGCTCCATCATAGACTGCCGGTGTCTATTTTATTCTGTATACATTGAGGAAACATTTCTGACAACAATTATGGAATCTGTGATTTCTGTAATAAAACAGTTTATATATCTAAAGCCTACATCAAGTCAATTTGATTGAATCTGCAGTCCTTTATCAGTGCATGCAGACATGTTATGCAGGTCAAACTTCTCTTCTTGGCCATAATTATTTGTTGTAATATTTGTATTGCAGAAAATGTTTAAATATTGCAAACATTAAAGTTAAAATGTCCATTTTGAAAGAAACAGAGAAAGTCTTTGCAGTAAACCAACACTCATGAAGTTCACTGTAGTCTATGGAGGTCCACTCTTTAATAGGTAGACATCATAGTACTATTATGATAAAAGACATTAAAACTGAATGTAGCATTTTAGTTTTGTATTTTTAAAATGACCAGAAACACCAGTCACCACTTACCATGTGTTCTGTGACAGTTCCCTGTTCACGAGGTATGTGTGTGTGTGTGTGTGTGTGTGTATGTGTATGTGTGTATGTGTTGAGTTGTTTGTAATCCTCCCTGCATTCAGAGCGAGCTCATTCATTCATGTTCATAACATGTTTGATGACAGATCCATGAATAAGCAATCAGCGTCGGGTTGTTTTGTGCTCTACCTATTGATGATATGCAGCAACCTGCAGTGACTTCCCCACTCCAACAACATTTAGGAATTCTGGGTAATCAATACGTTTGATGTCTCCAGCTGAAATATGTATGACGGATATCAATATCAAAGCCCAGTATGCATGTCGTGTTCATTCTCATCATCTGAACTCCTTTGAAATTTGTTAATTAGTTTCAGTTTGTTAACTGCATATTGCTTTCAACGTCATTTCACACTAGCAATTTACTGATTTGCTTTAGATGAAAAAAAATTAAAATAAAAGCATGACGCTCAATATCAAATCCCTCATTTGGTTTATCAGGTGGAATATTGGGCCCTGTGATAGATTTCATTTGATTATATTTGTGTCTGCTCGGCACCAACATGTACAACGGTTTAATTAAAGCAGGGGAAAGCCTGAACGCAAATGTAATTGAAGAGTAAATTGAATTATTGTATTTGTTCAGTCGTGTTGCCCTGTGGGTGTACTCTGGATTTCATTTTACCCAGTCAAAACTCCAGAGAACCCAGCTCCCAGACATGACACTCACACACACCAAAAAGCACAACACACACGTAAACAATGTTAATTTTATTGCATCAGTGACATGCATTTATGAACGCCCCCTAGGCATATAAAATTAAAGCCTTTCACTTATTCATTTGATGCACTGCAGTTTAATAAGTTTACTTTCAGAGGCTGGTGGTGGGGAAAAAATAAGTAAGAAGAAAAGCATTTAGGGGACAAAATCTAAATTAATTGGCAATTTTGTATGCAGATATGAGCAGATACAGAGATACAGTGTGTGCTGCGGCTCCTTTGTATTTCACTGTGGTTTGTCAACACACACACACACACTCCACAAGTCATCCACTTTAAACCACTCTATCAGGCCCACTGACTCAGGGGCAGGACTGCTACTCAGTCCACTGCAAATGAACACCAAGGCTGCAAAATAAAGCAGCACCACATCTCTTCAGTTTACTGGCGTATTTTTAAGCAGCAGTTGAGTTTATTTGAATATTTTGCATGGCATGGAGGTGGACAGTTTCTCAGGGCTGCTCGAGCTGTAGATCGTCCGTTTTGCAGTTTGCAGGTTACTTTGTCAGCTGGCTTTGTGTTATTGCTAACAAAACACAATGACTGGAAATGTATTAGCTTGCCTAACAACTTCAGCAGCTAACAGGAGCCATGATTTATGAATTTATGTACAAAGACAAACAGTGTTGATTTTAGCCAACAATAGATAATGTTAAGGTACAAAGCAAATGTGTAACTAATAATTGCTTTCTACTAGCCAAGAGCTGCTGGATCGTCCGTTTGCTTTCCCACTGTAAGTTAACCGCACCTACACCTGATGTAAAAGCACCCTAAGTGAGCTATACAGATATATATATTATTATATTCTTAGCATAAAGTGTATGACAAATGTAACATGTACACGTACTGTTTGGGTATCAATCGGTAGCTACACAGTTATCATTCCTAGGCTAGGTTCAGAAGACTAGGTTGGACTCTGGGAGTGGAGAGTGAGACACTGAACGCAGATATGTTTTAGCATCACCATATATTGTGCACGATATACATATTACAATTTATCCACAGTGAATAAAGACAGAGTACAAATACAAATGGCCATTCATAGGAAAATAAATACAATATGTACAGGTAATTTCATCAATTGGGATTATAATAATTCTATAATTTGAAAGCGCACATCATCTATAATTTGCAGAGGAAAGGGACTCAAGCTTCGCTTGTGATGGCGAAGTGCAACCAAAATATAACGGGCCAACAGTGGAGTGTCCAGTGGAAGGAGAGGGGAAAAAGTCAGTATTGGGAAGTGTATGTAATGAATGTATGGCCGTTCATAGGTCGCAAAGGCAAAGGTTTAGGGGGAAAAAGTGCGGCTGCATACAAGAGCCTCCTACCAGCGCGACTAGAGCTGACTCCTTTCTGGGTCCTCAGGCTTTGTGCCCAGGCTAGGCTTAGCTTGCCATCAACCTGGCCTGTATAAAAAACAGGACCAATTCAATATTTAGTGTGCACACAACCTTCAACATTCAAAAATACCACAGCCAATTAACACAGATTGTATTAAATAAATAGCAGTATCTCAACTTCAGTATTCAATATTGTACAATACAATCAAGTCAGTATATAAATATATATGGATCAATATGAATAAATAATAATAAATAAATAATATTTGTTATATTAAAATATTCAGACTGGCTTTAAAATGTGTTTCATGTGGCAGGACACATTCAGAGAACTAGGCATATTCACCGCACCAAACAATCCACAGGTAGCGGGTATTGCCGGTAGCAACTGTGCTGTGTTTATCCAGACTCCATAACGTGATGGTGCGACGGCGGAACAGCGTGACGTCGTGACGCGATGACATATGTAATATTTTAGACAAGGGGGTAAATTAATCGATCTTGATTAATTAATAAAAGGTTTTTCCACCCGGGTTACACAAAGCAACCCAATAAAGCTAAATTTCTTAGAGTGAAATGTTAGCAGAGATTTTCAAACGTTTCAGATTCTGACATTGCGACACACTCCTTCCATAGCTTCAAGGACAGGGCTGCAAAGACTCTGACCCCTTTAGATTAGACTTTGGGAAGTTTTGGGGAACAGCTCAGAGAAATGACATATGCATGTCACTTTGACTTCTGAAGAAAAAAGCTCTTTAGTTGTGTGTCTTTGTGTCATTTTGTAACATTGTCCATAATTTCAAGGAGAAGAAAAGCAAATAATGGTTTGTAGTTTTGTTTTGGCCTTGAAAGCCTTTAATTGAATGAGTCTGAGTGAGTTCCACAGTGAGTGTTTTGGACTGCGTGCAGGTCAGAACAGAGCAGACTATGTGAGGTCTGTAGCTCCAGTGTTGTAAATGAGATTTGTTTCCCTCCAAACTCTGAGCTCACACAGCTCTCTTAAGTGTGTGTTGCAGTCTTTTCAATCAGGGAGCAGAGAGTGTTACGCCTCAGCTGCTTAGAAAATACAAAGTCCTCTCATTTCCCACAGTCCCAGCATGCATTAGGGTGGAAAAGCAAGGAGAGACTCCAGGGCAAACAGCTATGACACACACATGGATTGGAATTGGGAGTGTGCAGTTCACCTGAAATGCATGTCATACACATTTCACATCAATAACATTCACACCCCTGATTTGGTTGAGCTGCAGCAGCTCAGCGTTTAGCCCTGTCACCTCACGTCAAGTAAGTCCTAGCTTTGGGTTTGATTCCACTGTCCCTGTTAGGAAATGCTGACTGTGCCTTTGGCTGTCAGTCCATTATGATCACCTGTGCAGTACCTGGCCATACTCCGCTAACTGACTGCTGAAATGTATTTTTCATGTTGGCCAGCTCCAAAATGACCACCCACCAGGAAGCAAATGCCACCTGTATTTGTCAGTGGTGGATAAATCAGAAAAGGTCATGACCGCACTGGCCGCTACATTTTGTACAGGACCCATGAGGCTGCTCAGAACCCAGTTGCAATGGTGGAACTTTACTCAGATTAAACTCTTAGGGGTTCTGGTAGCTCCCCTGTGCGCCCCATGTACAAAGGCTCAGTCCTTGCTGCAGCAGCCCAGTGTGTGATTCTGTGGCTCCTGTGCAGTGACAGTCAGTTCCATGTCCATTCCATTATTAATCTTTGGCATTGGCATTATTTTGATATGTGTACGATATATAAAACCTCATGTTTCTTTGAACGTGATGAATACATTCAAATGTGCCTCTCGCTCAGCTATGCTTGCGAAAAATGGGGTGTGGCTCTGCTGCACTCCACTTTAGATGGTGATAGGAAACACTTTGTCATTAAGATGACAGGAGCTTGCACACTGTGGCACCAGGGAAGTGAGAAAAGGCTCCTGCAGCCGACATATGACAGATCTTTACATTCAAATTAATTTCACTGAATAACTCATAACTCTTTTAGACTCATACTTCTTTAACCTTCTCTGCACTGTGACCTCTGTATTCACTTTTAAAATTCTCATTAGAGAATCCTGCAACTGAAGGGTTGTTAAGCTGTCATGTTCATTTCAGTTTGGTGTTATTTTGTCCCGATCTCAGAGAGCTTCGGAGGTATTAAATAGTAACTTTTTTTTTTTTTTTAATGAACACAATTTGGGATGGATAATTTGCCTGTAAATATTGTCTGTGTGTGCAGAGCTGATTGACTTGATTCCTCTGTGCTGCACAGCTCCATTGTTGTCCAAAAACTATTAAAAACACATCAGTGAACCACACACTGGGTGACATGTTCTTTCATTATCATGAACAACCACACTGCAGTTTATTTTTACTCAGTCTCACATACACATTCCTACTGCTGTAAATATTTACCACAGCAGCAAATGTGGTTAATTAATCCACTGCTGAAAATAGTCCCCAACAAGTGTACTGTACCATCTTCATCTTCATTGGTTTAGGTAGGTTTAGGTGGATCTGTAAGTATGGAGAGAGTAACCAGCCTCATGATGAACATCTTCAGTTGTATAGAGTAGGTAGGTGTCCGTCCATATGTTACTCTGTGCATTTCATCTGCACATATACAAAAAACAAACAAACAAAAACAAAACAAAATGTGACCAAGTGCGATGGAAACAGACTTGGTGAATGAATTGTAGTGGAGAGGAAGAATGTGACTAAAAGATCCACTGAAGCTTCCATACCAATGAAGAGACAAAAAAGAACAGAAACATCAGATCTGCATGGAGTGATGATTAGTGTACTGTTCTCAACTACAGTACTTTGGTTTGAAGCAGGAAGCTAAGCTCATTCCTTTAAAGAGCTCCTCCAGTGGGCCTAGTTCAACTACGAAAGGGTCAAACTGAAATGAACTTAAATGTTATATCTTCATATATGAACATATCGAAGGAAACAAACCTTCACCAAACCTTATTTGAATCTTATCCAGACCCCATGTTGAGAAACAATGAAGTGCAATAAATCCTTAGTGAACTTTAAATAAGTGGACCATAAAGCTAGTATTATGCAGTATTATTATTGTCATTCATGATTTGCCTCCATGACATTCTCACCGTGCAGTCTGTTGCCAGGTTGACCTTGCCCTTTTTGGTTTGGCTTTTTGGTGACATACATCAGGTGATCTGATGTAAATTCTGCGGTTCGATTTGTTTGCACACTCAGTGGGTTAAACCTTTTTGAAAACATCAGCTTTAAAAGTTGCTCTTTTGTCAGTGGGAAAAAGTTTGATGGCGAGATTTCACATCACACTCAGAAATTCAATCAAGATTAGTGTAAGCCTTCTATAAGCTTCAGTAATTAGTGCTCCTCCAAGCAAGGCAAGCTTACCATTCAGCTAAATAAGGGCTGCTGCACCAGGCTTAGAGTAATTGCCTTACTCTATAAATCTTCATTTCTCTTACACTTCATCCATTGCATCCAAGTGAATAAGAATTTAACGTGCATATATTGGTGCTGTTTTTTCTGTGTGGCTTTAATCTCAGGGTAACATGCTCCACAAAGAGGAAATGATACTGTGTTATGAATGTCGACTGTGTATATATTTCCCGATGTGGGAAGAGAAGGCATGGTGAGTTCTCACCTCCCTATCTGCCCTTGGTGTTGTTTGTTGCAGATGTGCAAACATTGCATATTAATTTGAATTATATTATTATGTGTTTGTATGCTGTCACACATAATTAACACTAAAACAACACAATCTTTGCCAAAAATCCAATTTCAGTGATTGTTTACTGTGTGCATGGTGCCAGCATGTGGCTCTGAAACAATGTTTCAGAGGTGTTGCCACCTACAGATTAGCTTCTACATATGAAGTTATTTATGATACAAAAATAATGACAAGAATGAAATCATAATGATTAAGTGATTTGATAATATTGCTGCACACCTAAAAACTGTGTGTGTGTGTGTGTGTGTGTGTGTGTGCAGGCTGCAGATGGATTATCTCTGTTTATCACAAATGAAATGGCACTGGATTAAATGTGTTCACTGGTATTTTTGGCCCGTAATTGAAAAAAAAAAAAAGAAAAGACTAAAAGTGTGGCGTTCCATTAATGTCCCCTAGAGGCTGTAGCCTTTTCTACATTGCAAAACACCGACCTTTTACAGCCTTACAGGGAGGATGGATAAAAGCTGACGCTTCATGCGGAGTGAACAACAACAACAAAAAAATGTTGTCCTCACATTAAAATTATGTTTTGAAAATGCAAAGGGTTCATATATACTCAGTGCATTTCATTCTAACCTACCAGTTCAATTGTAGTACTCCAACAGTTTTACCTGATTGGTGGCTCTAGAGGGAAGGTCATGGGAGTTATTAAAAGCTTTAGGACACCTTTTGCAGCTACACATTGTTTTATTGAGTGAAAAGCAATTCCAATTTAAGAGTTTCACCAAAACATCATTTCACGTAGGAACTAAATATATAGATAGGACTGCTGCCCACTGTTGTCCTTCAATTACACTACACTTAGATATGTTAGTTTTGAAACCTTACATTTTCATCAACATAATGAGGAAACAGGAGCAGGGTCCCGTAGAATCACCATCGAAGCCAAATTCCACATATGCACAACAATATAATTAGTAGATTCAAATTGAATTTATAAATTCCTGCTCCTCAGAGGATGAACTGATAGTAATGAGCCCATGAACTTTTTTTAACCCTCGCCCTGCTGGCAGTGGAACTATATGGGCCTATAATATGTGAGTCCAATATGTGTAATATACCAATGGCATGAAAACACCTGAATACATGTTTACCACTGTCAGGAGAACAATCTGCTTTTTTCATCCAAAGAATGTTGCTCTTTTCTGATTCTGTTGCTCTAATTAACATCCGCTCGCCAACTGCATGTTTTGATGTTGTTCAACTTACTGGAGTTGAATGAAGATGAGCAATTGGCATACTAATTCTACATCAGCATGACTACTTTTTCTTTTCTCTGTGACTCTCAGTATCCCGAGGCAAACCTAATTTCTTCTGAGAATTCTTTCCATTCCCTCCTGTTGAGCTCTGGATGGTAAAGTCAAAAAGAAAAATTGGACAGTTACTCCAATTTATAGTATTGTCAGTAAGAGAAGCAGAGGTTACTGTGTTTACTTTGGCAGTGAGTGATTAGAAGTTATATATGATGTTTGGAAAATCTGTTAGAGCAGCCCTGTGTACCAGCTGCACACTGTATTTTCTGCATTTTGTCAGCATGCTGAAATGCCTAGAGCCTCACACAGCTAAAATGGCTGTAACTCCATATCTTTGGCCATGAAGGACAACTCATCTTCAATGAACATTAGTTCAAGAAACTCTGGAACCATGCCAACATTTGTCTTCCATGGTGTACTCAGAGACAGTGATACGGTACCATCAGAAGGCACAAAGAGGTATGGACACAAGGACATGTGAGTGTTTTATTCAGAAAGGGATTTCATTAAAACACAAGTAGAGATGAAGACTGCATTCAGAGAAAAGTGTGGTAGTTTTTTCTTGGCTGAACCAAATAAGGCCACGTTCAGACAGGGACAGGCAAAAGAAAGATAGAACACACACAGGTAGATGATCAGAGTTTAGTCCATGAATCCACCTGGACAGTCTCTGCTTCAGAGACATTTCAGGCTGTCTGTGGGGGTTTGACCGATCTGAGTGTCTGATTGGTGGCCGGAGCGTGACGTGGGGCTCCGTTTTCCCAAAAGTTGAATCTGGCTCAACTTCTCTCCCAGACACTGGACTGTTTTTTGCTGCCGGTGCGGAAACGCATGACCCCCACTGAAACGAATTGAAAGACGCCGCTGGTGTCCGGTTTGCCTGTCCCTGTCTGAGGGCGGACTAAACTGTCTAAAGTAAGTGTTTGCAAAGTAACTGTACTACATCAAAGCAAGTAAGGTGAGAAACATTTAGTCCTAAATGAGTGAGTGACCTTGAAGATGGATAAAATCAACAGCAGCTAATGAGTGCTTCTTTGGTAAAAATCTCCAAAGAGTGTCTAAACTGGTGAGCGTGAACATCACATGGAGTGGCTCTTTTTTTTTTTCCTCTGTTCTCTCTTAGCACCATTTGGAGCTGCCAGTGTGTGAAGTTGCCCAAAGCTGCCTGAATCATACAAGAGCTCAGTGAGGGGGCTGTAATCATGACCTCTCTGAAGAGGGTTCTACTTATCTGTATAATTTGCAGTTTGGAAAACCCTTGAGGCCTGATGTGAGCTAAAGGCCATTTTGTGACACTCTGATCCAAGGCCTCACACCATCTAAAAAAATCCCAGCAGGAACACTAAAAAGGTAACCCATGAGCTTCCGACCATAGACAAATGTGGAGAGGTTTTAATGCACTTTTCACGCAACCGATGGCTTCTGTTGATGCTTGTGTTTCTAAATCACTTCATAAAAGCTCACTGTCCACACTGAAAAATCATGAAACAATAGACCCAGGCCTCATTATCCTCTGTTGCCTGCAAGGTTACTGGATGAATTTAATTTTGGTGGACGCAGGCAACGATACCAAGCTTGGATGCTACAGTGTCACATGATGGGGAACAAAGAACATGACTTTGCATTATTTTTATTCATTTATTTAGTTTTGGCTCTGGGCCACTGGTCTCTTTCTGTGTGTCCTGCAGAGGCAAAAAAAGGAACCGATTACTTTTTTTAAATTTCTTTTCCTCCAAAGAGGGTAAATTGCTCCGGCAACTTTAGCCTGGCCTTGTGCAACATGCTTTGGGACTTTAAATTGTGACACAAAAACAGAGAAGGGCATTGAAACATGTTCTGGCATTAAACATTTTGATTTGATATTGTTTTGCATTCTGATCAATGATGATCTTTACATCTTTCTTCACATCAGTCTTTATCAGTCAGTTTCAGTGTTACTCTACGCCGAGAGTTTATCTGTACTTCTTTTTTTAGTCACATTTGTTTTCATGTTTGTCAGCGTTTGGGTGTGTCAGGAAGTTGTTGTGGAAAAAAAAATCTAATGCCGGTGTTTTATCTGCCAACACTTGTTTTGGTTTTTACAAGACTGCAGTTTCAATTCCGGTGTTTTAAATGTATATGGGCAATCAGAAGCTGAGGAGGCAGAAAGGTGATATCGCTTTAATCAGTCCTAAAATTGAGGTGATACTGTGTCATGATGTAAATCTGTAGATCAGGAGTTTGACTCCAAAGGAGGTTCCTGTGACATAGTTTTTTTAGTATTATAGTTTTTAGTTCATGATGAATTAGGAAAATCACCTCTGTGGGCCGGATACTTTCAGGTTTTAGTACTACACTTTATTCCTGGACAATGGCATCATCCATTAACTAAATGAATAACATTTGTCATTTTTCTGAAGCCACAGTAGCAGAAAAAAAAACTGCTGGGAAATGCATTGACAGTCAAAATGTATTTTCAGAGCAGAGATGCAGATGAAGTGGGTAAAAGGGAGTGACTCCTCTCTAAATTGTTGCCGCTGTAGTGATTTGTTTGTACTGTGGTGCGGGTGAATTGTTGAACCACCCATAAATGCTGCCAAACAAGTCCCAGACTGTTGAATTCATTTGCTATTCTGTCTGGATGCCACAAAGAAACAGTAACAGTGATGTCTGTCACCCTGCATCATATTTCCATCTTGAGGTAACAATTTCACTGCAGAGCTCCACTTGCCGATTACAAGAGGAGCACAGGTGAGACGCATCCTGTTCTGCTTCATATGTGAGGAAAACAAGTACGCTAACCCCTGACTTAAGGTGACACTGCCATTGCTGATATATGATACTGAACAATCTTTCTCTAAGAAATGAAAAGGTGAATTTATGAGTGATACATACACTCTTCAGCAGTTTTGCTGCTACAGCCATACTTGTTTTGGTATGACCAGTAGCTTATTGTGGCTAATAGTTATTAATATTATCACACATTATATAGACCTAAGTCACTTTACTAACTTTATTACTTGTGCAACATGCAGCGTGTTGTCATGTGTCATGCATAAATATTTTGATGTTTTTGTCACAAAAGTAATTGCAGGCATAACTCGACATGGATGAATTCATTCATCATATTCTCCACTAAGCTGAATACAGTTTGCCTGAAACTCAGAATATAGTGTCTATAAAGTGAATTCCTGAATGCTAAATATGACTCTTTCTGTCGTTCCCAGTAATATTTGTTTTAAATGTGCTGAAGTGGCATCACAGGTTACGCTACATAAGAATAAACATGTTAGGAATGCAATTCAGGAACAAAAGTTTGCACTCATCCCTTCAGATGTTTGATTTGAAAAAGAACTAATAATTATAGATCTTCTAAATATCCTCTCCTTGCTTTGTCTGTGGATGTCTCTTGTTCCTCTGTGACTCACTGATTGTTTGATGTGTTTTAACTGTGCGCTCTCCTCCATGCCTCTCTGTGCATGTTGAGCTGTTTTCTCTACTGCTCTGCTCTCTGCTGGGCGCTTACAGAGCGTAACCATCGTCTCTGCTTCTCACAGCAGTAGGTTTTATGCTGTGTTACAGTTTCATTTCCTCATGGTGAATATCTGCTATTGTGTGCATGTGATGGACCATGATGTGATCTAAATGTGATTCAGATAATTTTCACTCTGTGTCTGGCTGTCAGTGCCCTGATGCTCGATTTGTGTATTGGATGTCTTTTTGCAGTGAGGCTTATTTACATTGAAAAGGGTCAATTTTACACTAAATGTATGCATATTACCTAATTTAAGTAAAGGGACATTCACAGAACAGACTCAGGACTCCTCACATCTCTCTCCTGCTGAAGTGTAACCTTTGGACTCGAATTTGCATTTTAATTTTAGGAGATCTTTTAAATTAATTGTCATAATTATGTCTCTAATTATGTCACATGTTGCACAACATCCTAAACACAGTGGTCAGTACCTGATCTTTCTCTCTCATCTCCATCACCGTCTCTCTCTCTCTCTCTCTCTCTCTCTCTGTTCATCTCATCTCATATCTCAAGCTGAACTCTAACGCTGAACACAAACTGAACTGAGAGTTTATCAGTCTACCATTGGTCGGGTGGCATTAATGCCATTTGGCCAGTGTGCTGTTTAATTCACTCAGGTGAAACTAACTAGCTAGCATCATAATTGATGGAAACTGTTTATTGTGGCATGATCACAGGGGGGCTATTCGTCACATATTTTCTTGGGATTTGGACTAGTACAGTGGATTCAGCTGTCTGTACAGTTTTCTGAAGTCGTTGATATAATTATATAACCTCTATGTTGAGTAAAGCAGTAACGACAAAGATCATCCACTTCACCAAAGTTATTTTTTTTGTAAATATTTGTAAACTTTTATGAAGTACACCTCTCCATGGAGAGAGCCTGAGTGTACTGAGTGTGGCCCGTGCTGCTTTGTCAGACAGAATACATGTGCAGACAGTGAATTCTGGGACTGGTCACTGGAGTTCTTTCATATTTCAGCTGCTACACATGCTTACTATATGTCTGCTGGTCAAGTAAATAAGAAGTTTGTGAACAACACCTTCATGACATGATATTATGCCATTGTTCCATTTAACAAGAACAAGAACAAACTCTGCCGCACTCCACTGGCCAAAAAAAATCAATGAATGCAGATTTATTGTCGACAAGTCACTGAGCTGTTTGTCGAGTTTCTGAAAAAACCCCAGATGACATTGAGTGACAGGCAGGATACACCCTGGACAGTTGACAGAGTCACCTTTGGGCAGCGGTACAAAGCCGGAGTACCCAGAGAGAATCCATGCACACATGAGGAGAACATGCAAACTTCACACAGGAAAATCTCACAAGTTCTCCAGCCACAGACAGGTCAGCTTTGCAGGTTGAAACCCAGAACCTTCACATACTGTAAGGCTAACCACTGCACCATCTATTAAACCTTAATCAGCAAAAAGACTAAAATCTACTGCCATCCCATAAATCTAGTGGAAGAAAACAAGAGCGTCTTCCTAAAACACTTCAGTAAAGCACTGCTTGTGCTTTATCAAGGCAGCGTTTGGGCATTATCAAAACACATACTATTGTATACAGTGATAGAATTCAGGCCATCAGAATAAGTGGAAGAAAACATAATCACATAAAAGTTTCCAACAATTGTGTCAATATCATATGACACTGGCAAAAAGTAAACATGACGCATGTTGTTGACTGCATGATGGCAGAGCTGCCTTGTGTTTTCAGGCTGTGAAGTACACTTTTATTTATTTTCCTTTCTTTTTCACGACCTGCACTGTCTCGTTTGATAGACTTGTCCACACTGTAAAACCATTCTTGCTGGATGTGTAACACAATGTAGACAAACAGGCCATAGTCCAGAAGTGCCATTATTGTGCATGTTTACTCAGATTCTGGGGGGGAAAAAATACTTACTAGAATATGTAAAAAAAAAAAAAAAGTGAAATATATTCAGATCATGCCAGAGCTGCCACAGCTGGTTGGTGTTACAGCTGAGGTCTCACTCAGGACTAGCATTCTCCATTTTGATAGACTGAACCGCTCTGCTCATATTTCTGTTTGGCTTGTAAACTAACTCAATATGAGAGCCACAAACAGGCCACATCAACAAACATGTGAGTGCAGAAACTAAATCATTTCTATTGGTGAGTGTTCAAAAGGAGCAAGATGTTTGAGGTCAGCTGCTGTCATTAAAGCGCTGTGGGCAGTCAGGATGCTGCGGCTGCTGCAGCACCATGCTGGAAAAGGGTCATCACATGTATGGCAGGTTTCATTTACCTGACAGGTAAATTGTTAAAGACGTAAGAAATAATTAGTGATACTACATAATTATTAATTAGGACTGGCATACCTTTGTCTCCTGCTTCACACCGTGTGTGTGTGTGTGTGTGTGTGTGTGTGTGTGTGTGTGTGTGTGTGTGTGTGTGCGCGCATACCCAATGTCTGTTCCCTGTTACTATGCCTTGGCTAGTTTTATGTTCTATGTCATGGAATAACGTTGAGGAAAAATGTAATACTTCCATACATCTTCTTGATGAGGACAGTTCACTTTCACTTTCAGTGGGGTCTGTTAATCTTTAGTCAATGGACATGCTGTTGGTGATGGGGATGTATTTGTATAACCCCCGGGTCCTTGCGTCAGCGCCCCATGACATGCCAGCTCTGGTTTTGTTCCGTTGCTTTCTGAATGGTGTTTCTGGTTCCCCAGGGCTGTGAGATTGCTTGGTTATCATCAGGAGGAGATTATTTCTGTCTGGCATTCAGCGTGTCATGGCAGTTATCCAGCGGGATGCTCGCAGGGCTATTGTCTAAGGGCCTTGGGAGGAAACGGCTCCAACATTCAACAATGTTCTGAAAGGTAGGGTGAGGGAAGAGATGAAATGCTGAAGATGGATGGCCAACAGGACTTTTTAATCATTTTATACCACATCACTTTGTACACAGTGCACTGAAAAGGGAGGCGTGTTATCCATTTTGCCTGGTACAGGCAGGGTTAGTGGCTTGTTCTGTGGAGAGCAGTGTAATAGTACAAATGCTGGAAAGACTTAAGAGGCAAGAGACTGGCTGGGCTGGTGAATAAACATTGGGCAGTGAGTGTTGGCCCACACCATCTAAAGACAGCCTTTCCTCTGCCTTGACCTGTTCTGTTTGAATGTTCTTCTACTTCTCAAATATACTGAGCAGCTTTTTAAATGTCACACGTTTCCTTAAATTGCACAAAGACAAGAAATTAACCAACTGAAAAAGTTCCACAAACTTAATGAAAATACATCTTCTTCTAAGAGGCCAAGTTTAATGAAATGAGAAATATAATGTATGCTTTATTATTTGATTATTTTCATTGTAGAATCATTTGCAGATCATTTTCAAGATGAACCCTTCTTCTGTAACATGTCAGAAATTAGTGAAACATATCATTCCAGTTCCATAAAGTCTAAGGTGATGTCTGTAAATGTCTTGTTTTGTCTGTCCAGAACCCAAAGATATTATCTTTAAAACTATATAAAAGAGAGAAAAGCAAAGATTTAAAACCCTTTTAAAACCACATTTCTGATATTTTTTTATCAATTATGAAAATAGATGGCATGTAAATCAGTTCAGGTATCAGGGAAATCCTTTCAACATTGGACCGTGTCTTCTAAACTTACAGCATGGGAATGATTTGAAAGTTGCTAAAATTACATAATGGTTTAAAATTTAAAAAACTTTGCTGTATTTGTTTTCTTTTTCTGTTTTTTAAAGTAAACATTTACAAAACTGCTAGAATTAGTGGATAATGAACAGTTGAGACATGGGGGTATATATTATTACACTGATACAGCACGACATACTCAATTATCTTGAGATGTACAGGAGGCATCATGATAATTCTGATGAATGGACCAAAATGTAGCACAGGTCATAGTTCTGCCTTATTTGTTGAAATGCTCATACACATGATCTCATTGAAGCAAACACCCTTCATTTAATGATCCTATTTTATTTATTTTTTTGTTATCTCTGTCTGCTTGTAATAAAACAACTCCACATTCCTCATGGGGACACCAGAATCAGGCCTGACAGACCTTGTGTTCCTCCAAACACAAGCTACTGTGCCCTTGAATCCTGACATAGACATTGATATTCACAAGGATTGTTGATGCAGATTTAATGAGATACAACAGCAAACCATATTCAACAGAGTCCATCCTTTGGTCTGCAATATTTTGGAGCTTTAATTTGAACCATAAATATATGACTCAAGTTTGGTACGAATTGAACAGACCCTATTATTCATGTCAGGACCAAAGGATAGTAAATACAAGTGAACAACATAGCGCAGAAAGTGATAACAAGCCTAATTTATGCTGATGTTGTGCTATAAACTATTTATGGATGCTGTTAGTGATTGTCAGCATTATACTGCCATCCCAGCAGCTATAAAAAAAATCTAAAAACCATTTAGGGTGAATGTCAGAAACAAACAGGGACATGTTACAAGCTGTAGTCCCAAGCCAGCAGAGTGTTGTTTGTCTTGTGTCCTGTGAAACAGCTTAGACTCATTTCATTTCCTTTCTCCCCTAATCATCAGTTCCATAATGGGACCTTGGTGCCAGATGGCATGTAGTTTGATCAGTCTCAGAAGGCTGGTTTGGAGTTTTGGTGGGGGTTTGAACATTCGCCTTCTCCTAGGATCTCTGTGGGAATGCATTAGAGGCCTTTTGTTCATTTTTCACATTTTTCAGATACAGATACTATCTAAAGGCTCTGGGATCACTTTCTTAGATGAGATTCAAGTGACCTTGGAAAGCATTTGCTGTCTTAATGAACATCATCGGTATTCGTCCATGGCATGGCTTAGCCAGATTGATCTGTAGTGGATTCCCTTGGTTTTTTCGCTAAGATGTGTGCATTTCAACAAGGGCTGTCCAAGGCTGCTGGATGGGGAGATGGACTTTGAAGTGGGGCTTTAGCGTACAGAGAGCACAGCTGGATCCATAGTCTTCCCACATGTCCATCACTAACCCCCTCATCCTCCTGAGCACCAGTCTTCAGTCCACCAGGGAACCCTGGGAGCCCTTGTCTTTTAGAAACTGTGAGCTCTGCACTTTCCCTGCAATTCTTGCCCTCTTCTTGCATTCAAGTTACATCACTTTCCATTATAAGAGTATTATTATGATATTTTTGCAAAATATATATTTCTCCACTTACTTTAGCAATACATGTAACTTCATTTATTGTTGTGTAACACCCTAAGAAAATGTACCTATCCTCATTTCCATCTCTGAATGCTCTGAAAAGGAAGGACTGAAAATTAATTTTCAGTAAGAGTTACTAATATAACACTCATTATCCATCTCTACATGTATTTAACATTTTAATAAGTTTGTTAAAATCCATGTTAGTGAGCACACTGTAAGGAACCTGCTGTAAGATTCATAGTTAATAACTGCAGCCATTGACAAGTGAAAGTAGTTTTTTAAATGTATTTTAGTATAAAATTTAATTTAGATTTTACTGCCATTTATAACACAATATCCTTGAAAACGACACACACACACACACACACACACACGGGTTCCCACACATTTATTCATGTACCAATGAATTTTCAAAACCTTTCCATAATATTTATGCCATCATGACTTTAGTTAACTAGTTTACAATAGATTGGCCTATATGATGGTCGTAGGGCACCTTTATGTGGCACACAGTGGGCTGTGATCTAAGACAGGCATTGTAGCAAAAGTGTATCTTAGAATATGAAATAGAATGCCATTGTGTCTTTTAATAATTACATAAGAGTTTCAGTCATTTAAAGCAGCATTTTGTAACTCACACGAGTTGCACATAACACGTTATGGAACTTAAGTCACACACCACCAGACTGGTCAGACTGGATCATATTTTATGGAGGAAATGTTTTCTGGTTTTCTCTCTGATGTGCTCCGGCTCTGCATCAACTCTCTGTGATTTACAGAGTTTCCTAAAGGATTTAAACTACGTCTCATTCACCCTTTCACACACACATGCATACACTGATGGCATCCGCTGCCATGCGAGGTGCCAACTGCTCATCAGTTTTCTGGAAGCTGAAAACATCCCAGTTCTGCCATTGGCCTGCATACTCAGCAGACATCTTAATATAGCACACCTGTCAGGTGGATTGGCAAAACAAGAAGTGTTCACTAACACAGATATGAACACATTTTTGAAAGAGCTAAACATAGATTAGTAATAAATAAGTGTATATAAGCGTGTTTCTTAGAAGATGGAATATGGATCTGTCAAAGTCAAGAAGTCAACAAAAACTTGTCCTAGTGGTTTGAAATCAAATTTTGGTGAGGCATACGACTGTACTGTGAATTGTTCTTCAGGTGACTTTCCTTCAGATTCATGGGGCTGAGAGTATATGCATTGTTTTAACAAGAAGTTGATCCTGGTTTAATGTTGGTTGCTCTGTTTCTAACAAACCTATTATGAAAATGTGTAGGTTGTCGCTGATCTTAGGGACATTCTGCATATTAGCATCTGTCAAACACTCAGCGAGCTCACCAGAGAAGGGAGAGAAAAATCACACATACTGCCTCTGCAAAGTCTCCATCTCAGCAAAGGTCAGACTGACATGGTAATCAACCCAGCAGACCTGCTGTGGGCTGGGTTCATGAAGACAGGCTCAGACGTCCGTCTGAAGTCTGACTATGTGGTTGCACTGTAAAGTCAGTTTAAGCTTTGGTCCTAGACTCACTGTATGCAGAGTATCTCTAAACTAAGAACACAGTTCTGATGGTGACAAAATACGTATCATTTTGTTTCTTAATTCTTATTTCACTTAGCATAAAGACACAATAGACACATGATGATAAAGGTAACTAACTTGATGATAATTGTAATTCACTTGTCAGTCCGACAATCTCGTAGAACTACAGTGCTAAATCAGTGGGGTAACCATAGCCTCAGCTGTTGCAGTTTTGATTTACTCAGATTACATGGGTCCTACTGTACTTAATATCCTCAAGAAGAGGACAGCTTCGTGTGGTGGATGAACTCAGACATGGGACTGCAGTCTATTTGTCAGGTCAACTCGAGCCTACCTTTGTGTAAGCAGGCTCTGGTCACAGCTTTTTTAAATCTCTCTGCTCGTCAGTATGTCCTTTCTGTCTCTGATGCTTTTTGCCCACTCTAATCATATTTCTACTGCTAATGCCTGTTTCCTGTAGATGCTGTGCTGACAAGGCGCACTGTGATAATGATTCATGTACACAACCAAATGGGATCTCTCAAACATCCCTGACTTGTGGAGGGAGGACTCCCTTGATAAGATTTGCAAGCAGGCTTTCCTAGCGTAATGAGTTTTAATGTAGGTCATGAGTACTTGTTTACAGCTAGCTGTTACACAGTGGACATGTCGGAAAATATGGCGAGAGTTCATAGTTCCCCTTCAGAACTGAACCCCGTAATTCAACCATCAGTTTAATTCTGTTTGATGCAGAGTGTAATACATAGCTTATATTGCACTATTTGCCATGCTACCCTATGGAGGGACATTCATTTGGGCACTTGTATCTGTGATCTCATTCTTTTGGTCACTACACAAAGCTCATTACCATGCAGAAGGTGGGTTGGAGGCTGACATAACCTGATAACTCAAATCTTCTTTCTCCATCTAAAACAGCAGAAGAAGTCTGAATATCATGTTAATTAAGCAATATTACATTTGAGGGTGTGCTGTCGTGCTGATCTGAGCACATTCTAAATGTCTAGATCAGTGGTTCCCAACCTATGGGTCGCGACCCCATAATGGGGTCGCCAAAGATCCACGGGGGGTCGCGAAGCCCTCCTGATTTTGAGGGGTTTAATTTTTAATAACCATAATTTAATAACCATAATAAATAAATGACAAAGCATTTCATTAATATGTGAAAAAGCAACAACATTGAAGTACAACATTAAACATTTATTCTGTTTAAAGTAGCCTAACTAAAGTGACTAAAATTATTTTTCGCATATCACGTCACTGCCTCTCGTGCAGTCGCCGTTGCCTAGCAACTTACTGAGCTAAGGGGAAAGATGGCTACGCCGCAGGTTGGAGAGACTGCGGAGGAATGTGTCAAAAAAAGAAAGAGAGGATACCAAGAAAGTTTTATAGAGTTTGGGTTCGTAGAAGCAATGGATAAAGTTCGAGCTGAATGTATTTTTTGCCGTGACAAACTGGCGAACGACGTACCTGTCCGAGACGGCTTTCAGCGCTTTGGTCACCATCAAAACAAAGGCACGCAACAGACTGGATGTGCACAGCGACTTTCGTTTGGCTGTTACCAAAGTCACGCCAGACATCGAATCACTGGCTCAGGAAATACAGTGGCAGAGCTCACATTAAAAGCTAGGTTGCCTGGCCTAAGTTGTGTTCACAGTCATATGAAAACAAGATAAAAAAACAGTGGAGTTGGTAACATTATTTGTTCCTCATTTTCTGTGTTGTTGCTTGGGTTAAGTTGTGTTTACAACAGTCAAATGACAAGGAGATTATAAAAAAAACCCAGTGAAATTAATAGGCTACTGTGGTAATATTAAAAATTATTACTGATGTTCTGTGTTGTTATTTGGAAGTATATTGCTTTTATTTGACCTATATTACTTTTGAAGAAGCGTGTTTTATTAATGATTAGGCCTATCTGGGGTGGGGGTGGGGGGGTGGATCACCAAAGCTTACAATGGTAAAAATATGGTCTAGCCGGCTGGTCTAGATGACCAGTCGGCTTGGCAACCCCAGAGTCCTTTGATTGGCTAGAATATGTCAGAGATACATCCACTGATTGGTTGAAAAAGAAAATATCCCACCTAGTAACGTTTGTCTGTTCGTTGACTGCACTTTCAGCCTGCCGAACATCTATTTTTTGATTGGTGACGTAGAACAACGAGGAAGTGTTGGACAGACACAAACCGTATATCTCTGTCTTTATTGGAATCTCAGGAAAACGGTGAAACAAACCACATCTCTCTATCATAAACCGTTTCAGTGATATTCACAGATATGTAAAACTTAAGAGGCGGATTAGGCGGATCCGCCCAATCCGTCCCCAGACGGTTAAATAGCTCCAGAAGCATGGGAACCTTTCTGGACTACAGAACGAAGCAAACCTAATAAAGTTTTTACATTTTCCCCTAAAAAACAGGACAAATTGTGTCCCAGGATAGATTTTCTTTCCCTGGGACAGCTGATGCAGAAAGAGAACAATTTTGGGAAAAACGGGACAGGTGGCAACACTAGACTCAAATATAATGCCATAAAGCAGTTCTTCCTCCGTTTCATGGTGGGTGGCAACAAATGACCATTATGTTACGTGCTCAGATGACCATTATGTTACGTGCTCAGAAACGTAGGTGCTGATTGGCTGAAAAGGCGTCCTCTGCGTCTCTGCTCGATTGCTCTGCCTCAACATGTTTGTCACAGAAAATTGAATTTGAACTGTGAGAAGTAAATTTGAATTGTGAGAAGTGAATTTGAACTGTGAGAACTGAATTTGAATTGTGAGAACTGAATTTGAACTGTGAGAACTGAATTTGAATTGTGAAAACTGAATTTGAACTGTGAGAAATGAATGTTCAGTTCCAAACTAATAAATTTAATTTCAAATTACAATTCAGATTCAGTTTTTCAATGCAATGATTCAAATTGAACAATACACATTCAAATTATGTGATTCAAATTCAGTTTTAATGCAATTATTCAAGTTAAGCAATTCAAATATAAATGATTCAGATTCAGTTTCTGGCACATATTTCAGCCCATACTCATTGTTCATTTCAATACACTGAGGCCTAAGTTTAGACAATGAGAGAGAACGATAAGGACAAAAATAACTGAGGTAAGCAGCTAAATGTATACTTAAATGTCTAAACAAAAAGAGAAAGAAATACAATTTTAATTGCAGCTTGTAATATGTTTGCAGTTTTTTTCACGGTTCATTGATGGTCAAGTTTAAATTCAAGTTTGATGAACTCACACCAAGACTATCCAACAGTAGTTGGATATCATTATCTTAGTTTATAGAAAAGTATGGTGCATGGTATATTTATTTAATGTTCTAGTTAACGCGTGATCTTCTGAGGTGGGGCTAAATAAAAAGAACTTCACTTTTGTCTGGGTTTCACATACACGATATACATATCATGATATAAAGATAGAAATGGTGAATGGAATTGGTCCAAGCACAGAACCTTGTGGACCTCTGACCAGGTTCATTAACTTCAGTGCTTATGGAGGATTTATACAGTATTTAACAAACTAAGACTGATCTGATAAATTGAACAAGTTTTGTGCAGTTAATTTAATGCCAATTAAATGGTCAGGTCTCTGTAATAGGATGTGATGGTCAGTGGTGTCAAATACAGCAGGATATAGCAAGATATAACAAGACAAGTACGGTATAGAGGGAGAGTCCATTGTCTGATGCAATTAAAATGTCATTCGTAACTGTCACCAGCACTGTCTCTGTGCTCTGATGCACTGACTGAAAATAAGCTGTTATTAAAGTTGAAGAAATTAACACAACTAGTTGGTGACTGGTTTCTCAAAGATCCAAGAAGAAGATGTTTGATTACAGCTACTTTTAAAGGATTGTGGTACATATCCTGATGATAAAGACGGAATCATCATATCAAGTAAAGACATGATAACTAGACAAGGTAAAAGTTCCTTGAGCAGCCTAGATAGTTGGTGAAGGTTGATGTGAGAAAAAGTTTCTCAGGACTTTTTCTCTAAGGTTCCTCTGTTTGAAGATAAATTGGTACCTGTTGAGGGCAGGAGGTTAGTGGTGTATGATTCGCGATTCATCCAGATCTTTAACCCAGATCCTCTAACTGACTCGGGATTCATGAGTCATAGTCCATTAACCTGGATCTTCACTGTCCTACATCCGTCTAACAGCGGGTCAAGTATGCAAATTAAAACGATAAATTGCGTCATTCACTCCTCTTCTTTTAACCTGTACAATCTCATCACAACATGCCTCGCTATTATTGTTGACAATAAGATTGTTTACACTGCTAGAATAGCTTCAGGAATCGGGACTCAGATGAGCTGACTGCGGATCAGCATAACTTCCTGCAGAGCAGACTCAGACTCAGTAGCGCAGGAACTGGTCTTAGATTCAGATCCATCGAGTAATTCCGTACAGAGCCAGAAACATCCGAGAATCAAAAGAATCAAAAAACACAAAAGACTCAGGAGACGCGCGGATCGCTCACCGATTCAGCAGACTCAAATGACTCAGGCAACTCAGCGGATCAGTGTGTCTTCCTGCAGACTCAGACTCAGAAGCACAGACCCGGAATTAGATTCAGACGCATTGAGTAAATCCGTACAGAGAATCAAAAGAACCAAAAGACTCAGGAGACTCAGGAGACCCGCAGTTCGCTAGCAGACCCAGAAGATTCACTGATTCAACCAAGTCGACTGGATCTTTTCCTCCATACAGCGTGAAACGAGAGATTCAGACTCGGATGGACTTCGCAGAGTTGTGTCGTCAAAAAGACTTCCTCCAGTCAAATGTAAGAAGATAATACAGCAATGAACAAGATGATAGAAACTTTATTTAAAACACAAACACATGTTTTATGGAGCTGGGGCTAATATAGCTCATAGGCTAAAAACAATAGGAGGGACGTAACGTAATTAATGTCATTTTAACTGCAACATTATATGTCATCATTAATAATGGCCTTGTTCGCTGCACCTGATTTAACACAATTAAGTGTTAATAAACTTTAGAAGCTAGGATAATATAGCCTAAACACTGTGAGAGGAGCATTTTATTTGCAGCATTATGTGTTAGCACAATCTGTTATCAATAATTATGGTGTTGAATTTCCACATTTCTATAATGCAATTTACTGTATTTACAGTTGAATGAGTGATGCTGACTGTGAATTATGAGAATATAATACTGTATTTGTGTCAGTTGAATATAATGCGGCTAAATAAAAAGAAGATGAAAATGCACAGATGCACAGTAGACTCTCAAAAAAGAAGATGAAAATGCACAGATGCACAGTAGACTCTCAAATTTGAATTTATTTAGCATTATTTGTAGTCTAAGACAGGCAGGCTTCTGTTTCACTGGTGGAATTTATATGCTTATGGACAAATGACTCAAATGACTCGTAAGATCTGGATCTGTTTAGTGACTGACTCAGAAACATGCAAATCCCTGAAAGGATCCAAGTTTTGCATCTTCACTGAAAAGTAGGCCTGATCATGTCACAGTGATGTCTAACAAAATATATTGTTAGTTGCATTATGGGAATTGTAGGATCCACTGTTGTTTAAGCTTGACCCATGATAGACAATCCTACAGCTTAGGATATCTTAGTCTCTGTTGCTTTTTTTTTTTTAACTGTCTCTTCTGAGCCCCCCCGTGTCCAACCATCGCCATGTGAGACGTGTTTCTCCATTGCTCCTTGAGTTTGTGACTATTTTCAGATTGTTTTGTGTTTTTTATTCATAGATGCTTGATGATACCTTTAATTTATTTTCCCCTGACTTGATTTTGGAACACCTTTTGAACTTCTGAGACGACTATGACCTCTACTCGCCCAAAGACAGATTCATCATGAGGAGGCCGCGCTGAACTCATCTCTCAACCAAACCAATCTCACCCATGGTTGGATGATACCCTTCGATGACTACGCACAAAATTCAGATCTGCTGAAAGAAAATGGCTTAAATCCAAACTAGCCGATGACCTCAAAGGCTACCAGGCACTTTTATCCCCTTTTTCAACCAGCGTCACTGCTGCAAAGACGACTGACACCCAGAAACTTTTCTCCACCTTCGAATCACTACACTAAAAGTGGCAGAAATCAGCAGCCAATAGATCGAGGAGAAATAACATCCGTTTGATTGGGGTCCCAGAGGGCTTGGAGGGCCCTCGACCAACTTTATTGCGCAACTCCTAAAGGACATATTGAAGCTGGATGAGATGCCACTGCTTGGCCCACCACACCCTCCGTGCAAAACCAAAAGAGGGAGAGGCGCCCCATCCTTTCATCATCATCAGCATACTTTTGAGAATACTGTCTCATTTTACGTGGATGATCTTTTAGTGTACATTCTGGACCAGTCTGAATTCCGACTGTTTTAGACACATTTACCTCTTTTGGCCGTGTGTTTGGCTACAGACTTAATCTGACCAAAAGTGAGATTCCACACTTGAATCTGGCGGCAAGGAGTTTCCCAGTTGTTTTCATTCAAGGTTGCTTCAGATAGTTTTGTATATTTAGGTCTCCCATGGGTTGCTAAGACTTTGAGCACTGGAATTTATTAAATGTATCCCTCGCAGCCCAAAATGAACACCCTCCCGAAGTTTTCCTTTTTATTCCAATGACTACCCTATATAGTTATATAGTATAGTTAGATAAATTAATATCTGAATTTATCTGGAACAAGAAGACCCAGAGATTACATAGACTCTTACTTCAGAGACTAAAATCTCACGGGGGTCTGGCATTGCCAAATATAAGATTTTATTACTGGGCCTGTAACTTAAGAGCAATCCAGTTCTGGCTTCATCTTGAGAGCTCCTGTTCTCCCCCAATATGGTTAGTTGTGGAATCCATGTTTGCCAAACCAGCCTCTCTATCACTCTTACACCTGCAGTACCAAAGTTCCACGGCCCGGGGACAGAAGACATAACAGACAGTTTTCAGGGGATTTGTTGATAACAATAATCATGATAACGATAAAGATGATGCTGTTGATTAATGAGTGTGTGATGTGTGTTCCTGTAGGCCAGCAGTGGAGTGAAGCAGTGGAACAAGAGGTGGTTCGTCCTGACTGACAGATGTCTCTTCTACTACAAAGGTTTGTACTTCTTTATGTTCTCCAGCTAGGGTCTCTGCTATCATTATCATCATCATGATCTTCAAAGTGAATGAAAGAATGAATGATTCAGTCATGTGTTGTGTATTTATATATATCTTATATATATATCTATATAATATATACTATCTATATTATATCTATATATATATATATATCATGGAACTGCTGCACAAACAGAGTACAAGACAAATATAGAATGTCAAAAAGAAAACAACCATATGTGATGGCACACGATATGACATTGAAAAACAAAACAAAAACATAACAGCATCAATTTACAAGTTCAGTAAAGTATCACAATCAGACCATGTGATCAGAGCTGGATGCTGTGTGGGACCTGCATCTGATGCCTCTTTCAATCCACATCCTGGGCATGTCATGTTCACCTTGAAGGTGAAAGTTAGTACAGAAAGGGTTAGTAAAGTTAATGTGGTTCAATTAGCATGCTGTCTCTTTAACAACAAAAACATCAGTATATTAATCAGAGCCATTTCTTGCTATATGTATGTGGACTATGCAGACGCATAGGGCCCCATAGCCACAAGGGGGAAATACATTTTAGGAGTATTAAAAGTACCTGTCTTTACTTTTAGCCCTGTGAATTGTTGTGTGAAACACTTTTTTATAGGTTAAATCAGGTCAAAATCATCTTTGGGCTGGGACAGGTACTTTTAATTTTCCCCAAATATACTGAAAATATAAACTAAAATCTATATATATTTTTTGAGTAGTAGTTTTTGAGTAGTACATGTACAGTACAGTAAAACATGTTTTATATTTTAGATTATTCAAAATAGCCACCCTTTGCTTTGATTACTGCTTGGCACACTCTTAGCATTCTTGCGATGAGCTTCATGAGGTAGTCACCTGAAATGGTTTTCCAACAGTCTTGAAGGAGTTTCCAGAGATGCTGAGCACTTGTTGGCCCTTTTGCCTTCACTCTGCGGTCCATCTCATCCCAAACCATCTTGATTGGGTTTAGGTCAAGTGACTGGAGGCCAGGTCATCTGGCGCAGCACTCCATCACTCTCCTTCTTGGTCAAATAGCCCTTACACAGCCTGGAGGTGTGTTTGGGGTCATTGTCCTGTTGAAAAATAAATGATGGTCCAACTAAACACAAACCAGATGGGATGGCATGTCGCTGCAGGATGCTGTGGTAGCCATGGTGGTTCAGTGTGCCTACAATTTTGAATAAATCACCGTGTCACCAGCAAAGCACCCCCACACGATCACGCCTCCTCCTCCATGCTTCACGGTGGGAACCATGCATGTAGAGAGCATCCGTTCACCATTACTGCATCGCACAAAGACACGGCAGGTAGAACCAAAGATCTCAAATTTGGACTCATCAGACCAAAGCACAGATTTCCACTGGTCTAATGTCCATTCCTTGTGCTTCTTGGCTCAAACAAATCTCTTCTGCTTGTTGCATTTCCTTAGCAGTGGTTTCTTAGCAGCTATTTGACCATAAAAGCCTGATTTGCAGTCTCCTTTGAACAGTTGATGTAGAGATGTGTCTGCTACTAGAACTCTGGGTGGCATTTCTCTGGTCTTTAATCTGAGGGGCTTTTAACTTGCGACATCTGAGGCTGGTGACTCAGATGAACTTATCCTCAGCAGCAGAGGTGACTCTTGGTCTTCCTCTCTTGGGGCGGTCCTCATGTAAGCCAGTTTCGTCGTAGCGCTTGATGGTTTTTGCGACTGCACTTAGGGATACATTCAAACAAGTGTTTGCAATTTTGCGGACTGACTGACCTTCATTTCTTAAAGTAATGAAAGTAATGATGAACTGTCGTTTCTCTTTACTTAGTTATATTCTTGCCATAACATAATGACCTCAAACTCATTAAGGCAAGAAGGCAAGAAATTCCACTAATTAACTTTATTAACTTAAGTAACACTAATATTAGAAAATCATTCCAGGTAATGACCTCATGAAGATGACTGAGAAAATACCAAGAGTGTGCAAAGCTGTCATCAAAGTCAAAGGAAGCTAGAAATATATATATGTGTGTGTGTGTGTCACAGTGCAGCACTCTGAAAGTCTTTACACTGTTGATTCCAGCTTGATACTTAACACACAGACATTAACTCAATGTTTTCATCTTTTATACAGAAAAAGAATAAGAATATTTCGTTCAGCATTAAACAATTACAATAACAGGTTCCTCTATTAGGATTTTTCATCTTTAATATTTTGAAATAAAGTGTGTGAATGCTGTGGAGCCATAAGTTCAAGTGTGTGTTTGTATGTGTGGCGCGACGTGGTAAAAGAGGGGGGGGATTTGTCCAACAACGCCACCTGGGGAATTGCACCCCAGGAAATTCACTCAACCCTGTAAGGGGAATACTATGAGGTCACACAGACTCGTTACACCTATATAGAGAGGACAAGAGACGGACTTCCAAAAATATAAATTATTTTATTTAACAATGGTTCACTAGAGGTAAAATGAACATATTCTTCACAACCTGCGCGTCTGCTATACCACCATTCGTTAGGGGGGAAAATAAACAAAAATAGGAGCAGGGACAGCTCAGTGAGGCGGACAGACTAAAGAAACTTAAAAACACACAAAAACAATATTACAAACCAAACCACCACGTGCCACAGCAAACTTAAGGGAGGTGAAATGGGACCACCACCAGGGAGTCTGCGGTGCGCCACCGTCGAGCACTACACTAAAAGTGGAGAAGAATCCAGCAGCCAAAAATGATCGAGGAAGAAATAAACATCCGTTTGATTGGGGGTCCCAGAGGGCTTGGAGGGCCCTCGACCCAACTTTATTGCACGCAACGCCTAAAGGACATATTGGAAGCTGGTAGATGATGCCCACTGCTTGGCCCACCACACAACCTCCGTGCCAAAAACCAAAAGAGGGAGAAGAGCGCCCATCCTTTCATCATCTGCACATACTTATGAAAACTGTCTCATTTTTTAACGTGGATGATCATTTTAGTGTACATCTGGACCAGTCTGAATATCCGACTGTTATTAGACACATTTACCAAACTCTATTTGGCCGTAGTGTTTGGCTACAGACTTACTCCTGGGAAACCAAACTAGTGCGATTCCCACACTTGACATCTGGCGGACAGGAGTTCCCAGTGTGGTTTTAGCATTCAACAAAGGAAGTTGGCTTCTCAGATCAGTTTTTGTTATATTATAGTTCCTCCCTGGTTTGCTAAGACTTTGAGCACATGGACATTTATGTAAAGATAATCCCCGCAGCAAAAATGAACACCGATCCCGAGTTTTCCTTTTTTATTCCAATGAACTGACCCTAATATAGTTATATATAATGTATAGTTAGATAAATAATAGCTAGAATTTATCTGGAACAAGCAGAGACCCAGAGAATTACCAAACATAGACTCTTACTTCACTAGAGACTAAAATCCTCACGGGGGTCTAGGCATTGCCAAATATAAAAGATTTATTACTGGGCCTTAACATTAAGAGCAATCCAGTTCTGGACTCATCATCTATGAGACTCCTGTTCTCGACCCAATATGGTTAGTTGTGGACTCCATGTTTTGCCAAACCAGCCTCTCCTATCACTCTTACACCATTATGTCAGTAGCCAAGGGTTCCAGGCGGAAGGGTAACAAGGAAAGAAAAACGGAGAAGGACAAACGTCGCGGCACGGAGATGTGAGTGACTGACACTAGCGTAATAGCAGTAGGAAAGAGAATAGGGAACAATGATAACGATAAAGATTGATGCTGTTGATTAATGAGTGTGTGATGTGTGTTCCTGTAGGCCAGCAGGGAGTGAAGACAGTGGAACAAGAGGTGGTTCGTCCTGACTTGACAATGTCTCTCATACTACAAAGGTTTTGACTCTTTATGTTCATCCCGCAGAGGTCTTGCCTACATTAATCATTCATCATGATCTTCAAAAGTGAATGGAAAGAATGTAATGAACTGATTTTAATGTGTGTATTATATATATTATATTACTATATATATATATAATATATCTATATATATATATATATATATATATATATATCATGGACCTGCTGCACACAGCGATACAGAGCAAATATAGCAGGTCAAAAAGAAAAACAACCATAGGTGAATGGCACACGTATTAGACATTGAAAAACAAAAAAAAAACATAACAGCATCCAATTACAGTTCGTAACAGTATCACACTCGACCCATGTGCTCAGAGCTGGATGCTGTGTGGGGATCCCTGCCTCTGATGCCTCTTTCAACCACATCCTTGGATGTCAGCACTTGAAGGTAACTTAGACACACTGTAGTATTCATACCCTGCCGTGTCCTCGTTAGTACCCCAATTCGCATCCGTCCATATCCATTCCCCATCAGTCTCTTCCCCCCTATCTCTCCGCCTTCTCTATCTCTGTCTGTGGCCCATGCGACCGCCATAGGCCCCAATAGCCCCCACCGAGGGGCACTACTTTCAGGAGGTCAGTCCAAGTACTGTTCTTTCTTTTGCCCTGTGCATGTTGTGTGCCAACACTTTTTCTCAAGGTCAATCAGTCCCCCATCCATCTTTGGGCTGGGACAGGTCCTTTTAATTTTCCCATAATTACATGAAAATCTCACCTCATCTCTATATTTTTTTGGTAGTAGTTTTTGCGTAGTACTGTCTAGCAGTAAACATGTTTTATAATTTTAGATTATTTCAAAATAGCCACCCTTTGCTTTGATTACTGCTTGGCACACTCTTAGCAATTCTTGCGATGACTTCATTGAGTAGTCACCTGAATGGTTTGTCCAACAGTCTGGAAGGAGATTCCAGAGATGTGAGCACTTGTTGCCCCTTTTGGCCTTCACTCTCGGTCCATCCATCCCAAACCATCTTGATGGGTTTAGTTAGGTCAGTTGACTGGAGGCCAGGTTCATCTGGCGCAGCACTCATCACTCTCCTCTTTGTCAAATAGCCCTTACACAGTCCTGAGGTGTTTTGGGGGTCATTGTCCCTGTTGAAAAATATAATGATGGTCCACACTAAAACACAAAACCAATGGAATGGGCATGGTCGCGGCAGGATGCGGTGGTAGCCATGGTGGTGCATGTGCCTACAAGTTTGAAACAAATCACCAACCTGTGTCCCAGCAAACACCCCCACACGATCACGCCTCCTCCTCCATGCTTCACGGTGGGAACCATGCATGTGCGAGCATCCGTTCACCATTTTACTGCATCGCACAAAGAACGGCAGAGGGTAGAACCAAAGATCTGCAAATTGGAATCATCAGTACCAAAGCACAGATTTCCACTGGTCTAATGTCAATGTCCTTGTGCTTCTTGGGCTCAAACAAATCTCTTCTGCTTGTGGCATTTCCTTAGCAGTGGTTTTTCAGCAGCTCATTTGACCATAAAAGCCTGAATTTGCAGGCTCCTTTGAACAGTGATGTAGAGATGTGTCTGCTACTAGCAACTCTGGGTGGAATTTCTCTGTCCTTTAATCTGAGGGGCTTTAACTTGCGATCTGAGGCTGGTGACTCAGATGAACTTATTCCGCAGCAGCAGGTACTCTTGGTCTTCCTCTCTGGGGCGGGCGTCCTCATGTAAGCCAGTTTTCGTCGTAGCGCTGAGGTTTTTTGCGACTGCAACTTAGGGCTACATTCAAACAAGTGTTTGCAATTTTGCGGACTGACTGACCTTCATTTTTAAAAGTAATGAAAGTAATGATGAACTGTCGTTTCTCTTTACTTAGTTTATATATATATATAATATATATAATATATATATTATCATATATATTATACTATATAATATATATATATTAGGGCTGTCAATCGATAAAAAAAAATTTACTAATTAATCGCAAAAAATTCTGTAATCTATCAATAAATGTATCAATAAATTAAATGCATTTTTCTCAGACTGAAGCTTATAATGAATATTTATTTATGTAAAATGATCAAATTAATGTAGATAAACCAGAGAAGTATATTTAAATATCTTATTTCATTGGCTTAAGGTGCACATATGCAAAGTGCAAATAGAAAAAAGCCAGAATGAGAGGAAATATACTGAGGAGTGCCACACTCCTGTAGTGTAACTGGGTGTTTTGCTTGAGGAGTACGTTAAGTCGGTTTACTTCTGTGGAATTTAAATTCGGCTTTGCAAACTGTGCAAATTACCTGTTTTTGTCAACGAACCGTCGGGCAACTTTTTAAATGAAATGTTCCCCAAAAAGTCCGTCCTTATCCATTCTTTCCGCCAAGAATCTCCTTTAGTTAGGATAGATCTAGACATCACATAGACTCTCCTTCAGTTAGGATAGTCATAGACATATACATAGACTCTCCTTTAGTTAGGATAGATCATAGACACATAGACTCTCTTTAGTTAGGTATAGATCATAGTACATATACATAACTCCCTTAGTTAGGATAGATCATAGACATATACATAGACTCTTCCTTAGTTAGGATAGATCATAGACATATAACATAGACTCTCCTTAGTTAGGATAGTATCATAGACATATACATAGGACTCTCCTTTAGTTAGGATAGATCATAGGACCTATACATAGACTCTCCTTTAGTTAGGATAGATCATAGACATATATACATAGGACTCTCCTTTAGTGTAGGATAGATCATAGACAACATAGACCTCCTTTAGTTAGGATGATCATAGACATTACATAGACTCTCCTTTAGTTAGGATAGTCATAGACATATACATAGACTTCGCTTTAGTTCGGATAGATTTCAGACATATACATAGACTCGCTTAGTTAGGATGAGGTCATAGACCATATACATAAACGCCTCATGAGCAGGTTGGTCCGTTGCTGCGATACGTTTACGTGTCCGCCATATTGGATGTGGCAGATCTGCCCGTAACTAAAACAAGCAGGGCCGTGTTTTAGCTGTGGGCAATGTGGGCGACCGGCCAGGGCGCAGTCTCCATAGGGCTTTAAGTTAATGCCTCTTATACACCCATTCACACAACACACATAATATATCTGGAAACAAGCTCTACTTTGCCACATCCAAAATGGCGTCCGCCACCGGAAGTAAACAAAACCGCGTTAATTGCGTTAATTATTTTAACGCGTTATTCTTTAGATTAATCGACAAAATTAACGCGTTAATTTTGACAGCCCTAATATCATATATATATATATGTTTTCAGTAATTTCACAGTTTTTTGTTCACTACATAATACATAATGTGTGTGTGTGTGTGTATAGATATATATATTATATATATATATATATATATATAGTATATATATATATATATTAGTGCTGTCAAAATTAACGCGTTAATTTTGGCGATTAATTTTAAACAATTAATGCGTTAAAAAAATTAACGCAATTAACGTGGTTTTGTTTACTTCCGGTGGTGGCTGACCCATAACCTTTGGTCACATGCGCGGTCAAACATCTATCCCATAGACACATAGACGTCGCATTGAGCGCTGAATCGTACGTTGACGTCGACGCCATATTGGATGTGGCAAAGTAGAGCTTTGTTTCCCAGATATATTAGTGTGTGTGTGTGAATGGGTGTATAAGAGGCATTAACTTAAAGAACTTTGTAGAAAGGCGCTTTATGAAGTTCAGTCCATTTCCTTGTATTAGTTTACGGGCAGATCTGCCACATCCAATATGGCGGACACGTTAACGTATCGCAGCAACGGACCAACCTGCTCAATGAGGCGTCTATGTATATGTCTATGATCTATCCTAACTAAAGGAGAGTCTATGGCGGAAGATGGTTAATTTAAAAAAGTTGCCCGACGGCTTGTTGGACAAAAACAAGGCAATTTGCACAGTTTGCAAAGCCGAATTTAAATTCCACAGAAGTAACATGACTTTAACATATCACCTCAAAGCAAAACACCCTGCTGAAATTACCTCCACGGGACCTCGCCAGTCTACGCTACAGGAGTTGGCACTCGTCAGTAATTTCCTCATTCTGGCTTTTTTCTATTTGCACTGTGCATATGTGCACCTTAAGCCAATAAAATTAATTAATTTAAATATACTTTATCTGTGTTTATTCTACATTCATTTGATCATTTTACATAAATAAATATTCATTATAAGCTTCAGTCTCAGAAAAATGCAATTAATTTATTGAAACGATTGACAGCCCAATATATATTATTATATATTATTATATATTATTATTATTATAATTAATATATTATTATTATATGTTATTTATTTTTTACTGTTTTGGACTGGTGGAGAGAGTCTTAATATCACCTTTTACAGTAAACATTTTCAGGAACATAATGCATTTGTTGCATTTATTATTGTACTTGGGCCTGTTTTCCTCTTAAAATGTAACAGACTGTTGCATCGCCATAGATCACTTGAAAAGGTTAGGAATCTCCCCCTCAGAGTTTGACAAAATAGGGGCCCCCAAACAGCATCTTGCATAGGGCCCTCAGACAACTAGAAACAGCCATGATATTGATGTTGTGTTTAATCAGTTAGGCATTATTTAAACAAATGGTAAATACATTAAAAATAAACCATATTTAATTTAATTTCTCTGGTGGCAAAGAGAACAGAAGTTATCTGATGACACTTTTCACATGGAGCAGGTCATTAAAACATTAAAACAAACATGGTACAAAAGCTTGTTTGAATATCCAGGATGCTAGGAAAGGTCAGTTTGTTTGCATGCCCCCCAGGTTTTCCTAAAAATAGCAGACACTCCCCTCAGTGTACATTGTATTTTTATCAACAAGTGACGGGTTGGTGGAGTCCGAGATTTTCCACTTGATCAGAATGAGACCTGAATCACACGTTAATTGTTGCCACAATTGATTTGTCTCACTTACTACTTACTTATTATTAATGACACTAATGATAAAATGATAAAGCAAACATCAGTTTGCCATGTTCGTTACATTCATGCTTTATAGTGTTGTAAAATGTTTTACAATGTTGAATCAGCATAAATTATTTTAATCAGCTGGATGTGTCAAATAAGACTTAAACTGTTAAACAGTTTAACTACAACTACACAACCACCCAAGACTTTACATGGCCAGTGTGTGTCAGTTGCGTTTCACAATATAACTCTACTGTTATTCTGTCCCGGTTCATTTAAGCTGTGTCACAGACACACAGAATTTTATTTATATATAAAATATTTACTTTATATTTCTCTGCAATCTCTTCCACAGCTTTAACATTGCTCAAAATGTTAATCTTCTAACCTGTGTGTGAATGTGCATGCACCATCAGATTTCTCCCTTTCACATTAATGGGTCTCTCAGATAACTTTGGGCTGCAGCTCTCATGTCAGTAGCTCTTTTTCAGCAATGTACAGCACCATGGTGATACTGCAGGCAATATCACCATGGTGCTCTACATTACTGAAAGTGTCTTAAAAATCTTATAGACTTTGATATGAACATGTAAATCTGTACTACATTTTCATAACCAGAGATGTGCCAAGCACTGAGGGAAGAAGAGATGTATTTCAGACCTCTTACCTTTCTCAACCTGGGATTCACTGTTAGTTATCATGTGATTATTTCTTAAAGAGAGAAAGATACACTTTTGCCCTCAGAGCCAAATCAATTTGAACCTTTAAGTTTTACAGTTGTACCTCAGAGCTGATTGTGGCCATGTGGTTCAACAAGCAGTTTACAGGCTGTGAGAAGCCAGATAGATACAATAGCATGTATTAACTGCTGCACTAATTTTTTTTCTTTGTTGCTGTTGCAGTTCTTTGCCCACTTTGTAATCAATCATGATAAAATCATCCATGTTTGAAGTTGTGATCATTTGACAAACCTCTACTGTAACTACAAACATGGCCTAAAAGTTTCCATGCTGTTCTTTTATTTTCTTCTTCTTCTTAATATTATTATTATTTTTATTTTCACTTAAATTCTCTGTGTGCTGGGGTCTTCTGTCTTCATTCTAAACACGTTGTTTTGTTCCAGCCTCCACTGCGTCTCAGCTTGGCCCAGCTGTGTTTTTGGAAAAGAAAGCTTAGACACTAAGCCTTAGAGAGAGGGAGTGATGGAGGGAGGAATGTGTTACAGTGCAAGTTACCACTGTGACTGCTATGCCAGCGAGCACTGAGGGCCAAAAAAATGAGCACAAGGAGAGGAGAGAAAGCACAGTTTATTGTATGGGTTGTGTTTTACAGGCCTTTCTCTGAGTCCTCTAAAGCTTCCTGTGCTTCTACACTCATGTGTCTGCTGATGTTTTTATAAAAATAATGAATAACTCAGATATTTCTTCACTTCGACTCGACTAGAATCTGATGTAAATGACAAATGCTCTAATGAATATGTATCATCCAAATAAATAAGCATTTTTTGTAAAGTATAGGCTATTTAAACACTGTTATGTGACACATGTTTGGATTACTTTGTTACATGTCTGTGTGTTTGATTTGACTGAGATAGTACCAGGGCTGATTTTAGCCTGCTATATCAGGGGGGTATGCTGGTGGAAACAGCTTGGTGAAAGGTAGCCCATAGGTTAGAAAAGGATAATAGTAGTCAGAAGGTTGCCAGTTGTGCTATTTTACATGAAGGTATGGACGTACCTGCTTGGATTTATTTATTTTTTACCATGTTTCCATTTAGACTTCCAGCAGCTGACACAGTCCTTTCATTACCTGCTTAATATACTGAAAACATTAAACAAGAATGAGCCAGATTAGGCCTGTTCTTGCTTACCTAATTACTTCTTGTTGTTGTCACTATTATTGCTTTTTAAATTGTATTATTGACTCACATCACTTCCATATTATTTATTATTGATCACACTTTCTATTCTTATTGCTATCCTGTTTAATTTGTATAACAGAAATACATTTCAAATACAATCATCACTATGATTGTACCTGAATGGGTTTGTAATGTTCTTATGATCTGTTTGTGCAGCAGTTCCATGTGCTTCATGGGAGAAGTTACAACATTTTATCAACACTTAAACAGTGTCAGAATGTCCTCATGTGTATCAAGCATCTGAATGGATATAAAACCTACTCACCCCAAAAATGTGGTTTATCTCATTTCCCCCTGTGAAAATGTCCAAATTTAGCTCGCTCCAGTTTCTCCAAAAAATCTCTGGCTCCTTGTGTTACTGTGTATCATCATCACTTTGTGTCTATAAATACAAACATCAATAAAACATTCATATGTTCAGGAGGCACGAGCTGGGGAGAGGCAGAAGTGTGTCTATTTAGCTGCTGTCCCTGTGTGTGTCATCAGTGCAGACAAGCAGCAGGTACAGTTGGCTGTGGGCCGAGATTCCTGCAACACTGAGTCACATGGGCTGATTATTATCTCACGCAAACACACACACACACACACATACACATCAGCCCTTCCCCCTCCCTCAGACCTATCATCCTCTCCCTCTCTCTCCCTGCTCACTTGCCCTCATTTGCTCAGTCGCTCTCTCTCTCTCTCATGCATACACACCCACACATAACAAACACACACACACTCAGGCAGAGGCAGTGTCGGTGCAGAGCCAACAAGAGGTAGGACACAGAGCGAGGAGTGTATCCCTTTTCAAACTCCTGAAATTTTCATGTCTCCGTCCATTATTTAGTCAGCACTGGTGCACTCCTTCTACGCAGTGCTCTTATTTATCTCTGCTTGATCCTGCTGTGTGTGTGTGTGAGTGTGCAAGCCATCACCAGTGCTTATTACAGGGACTCTCAGACCATAATGGATATCTATTTTAGAAAGCTGTCATGGTGGGAGCAGAGACTGTGCTGGGAGAAGAGAAGCTCTCATTTCATGCTCATCTTTGGATCTGAATCTGTTTGTTTCTGTCTTTTTATGCTGCAGGTAGAATCAACTGGCTCATACTGTGATTTCTCACATGGCACTTGTAGTGATGTACCAGATTGTTCTTCTGTTTCTCTCATTCATCTTTTCACACTTTTATTTTTATTTTTATAGATGAGAAGGAAGACACGGTTTTAGGGAGTTTGCCGCTGCTCAGTTTTCATATTGGAGGAGTGGAGTCTTTGGATAACATCACCCGCAAGTTTGCCTTTAAGGTCAGTAACATCTTGGTGGAGGGAGGAAGCATACTGGGAGGTCTATATCTGTTGCATTTCATGCTTCTTGCAGAGGATTCAGTGAGTACTAGGAAACATAATGCTCAGAGTGCAAGACGTATATTATTAAGACACAAATGGGGTCTATGCAGACGTTTCATATGAAGCAGTATTGAAAGGCAATTTGCTGTAGTTTTGAGTATCCTTACAGACCCATTGTTCTAACCCTCAACGACTCCTCTTGTGCAATGTGTGCTTATTGCAAAGGCAGGATTTACTGATGGTAGAACTTGTTCATTGGTTGCATCGCTGTGGCTTGGTGTAGGGTGTTTGTTGCACAGTCACGTGATGTTATTTATGGCAGTTAAAGAGCCCTAAGAGGCCTACAATCTCTGTCTGTGGTTGATGGTTTTTGTTGGGGAAGCATCTGTGTGTGTGTGTTAAACAGATAAACAGATCAAGGCTGTGTTTCCTCCAGTCCTCATGAATCACATCAGTGTCACTGAGGGTTCAACAGAGCTCCAGAGGCAGCACCACACAGCAACCTGACAGAGCTGTTTGTCAGAACTGAATAAAGATAAGACACTAGGATGCAATGTAGGTTAGCTAAGTCTGAATGTGCTGAGTAAAGCTTTATATAAGTTGGAAAGTTGTTTCCCTTCAGCAGCAGCATGAACACACACACATACACACATTCTGTACATATCTCTGTCTTTGATCTCTCCCTCTGTCTGCCTCTTGTTACTGCCATCGCGGTCTTTATCTGTTCTTTTTATTTTTTAGAACATTTAGTCCTTTCTGTTGTCTGTTCTTTGTCTTTGCATGTTCAGTACATGCTCTGGTGCAAAGTCCAATGCATGTACCCAGTGTGTGTACACACACACACACACACGCACAGAGGTTCTCTTTACACACTTGCAGTGCAGACAGACTGAGCAAATACACTCAGTGTGGCTTTGATAGTTTGCAAGGGTTCAGGTGCTAGCTGTAAGCTAAGATTCTGACAGAACACTCTGTACTGTTTACTGTCACATCACCCTGCACTGACCCTGGAACAAACTACAGTCTGTAATATTCCGTCCGTCCGTCTTCTTCCGCTTATCCGTTAGTCGGGTCACGGGGGCAGCAGCTTCAGCAGGGCGGCCCAGACTTCCCTCTCCCCAGCCACTTCTGCTAGCTCTTCCAGGGGGACCCCAAGGCGTTCCCAGGCCAGCCGAGAGACATAGTCCCTCCAGTGTGTCCTGGGTCTTCCCCAGGGCCGCCTCCCAGAGGGACGTGCCCGGAACATCTCACCAGGGAGACGTCCAGGAGGCATCCTCACGAGATGCCCGAGCCACCTTAACCGGTTCCTCTCAATGCGGAGGAGCAGCAGTTCTACTCTGAGCTCCTCACGGATGGCCGAGCTTCTCACCCTATCTCTAAGGGAGACCCCAGCCACCCTGCGAAGGAAGCTCATTTCGGCGGCTTGTATTCGTGATCTCATTCTTTCGGTCACTACCCAAAGCTTGTGACCATAGGTGAGGGTAGAAACGTAGATCGACTGGTAAATCGAGAGCTTCGCCTTTCGGCTCAGCTCCTTCTTCGCCACGATGGACCGGTGCAGAGTCCGCATCACTGCAGAAGCCGCACCGATCCGCCGGTCGATCTCCCGTTCCATCCTTCCCTCACTCGTGAACAAGACCCCAAGATACTTGAACTCCTCCACTTGAGGCAGGATCTCATCCCCGACCCGGAGACTGCACTCCACCCTTTTCCGGCTGAGAACCATGGCCTTGGATTTGGAGGTGCTGATTCTCATCCCAGCTGCTTCGCACTCAGCTGCAAACCGCTCCAGAGAGAGCTGAAGGTCACGTTTCCAATGAAGCCAACAGGACTAGATCGTCCGCAAAAAGCAGCGACCCAATCCTGAGGCCACAGAATCACTCGCGATTCTGTAATATTAACTAATATTAATATTATTAACAATGATCAAATACATTCATGCACACTTTAACAATTGTGTTGCAAAGGTGCTTTACACAAATACACACCGTTAGGACTATTTGCATCATGAAGAGTAAAGCTCTAAATATAATATAACAATAGCAACAATACCTTAAATATAAAGACTATAAAAACACCTCTGAATCAAAGTTAGTTTGAAAAGGTGATTTTAAGTCAACACTGATTCTGCTAGGCTGAGAGTGTTTTTAGTGTTGAGTGTTTTTATGCTAAGCTAACATGTTGCATCAACTTCAGTTCTGTGCTGAGCAATGCAGCAGAATCCGTCTGAATGTCTTTAGATGGATGGATTCCAGCTCACTCTGACACATTCATAGTCAATGAATCTATTGTGTTTATTCTTTCATTATACAGCTGGCAGCACTTCAGGACACCTGTGCAATATCTGTCATCACCTCAATTGTGACATCTTTGTGCTTATCTTCAGTTGATGTTGAACTTGGTCCTGTCTTCACTTCAGTGTAACACAGCTGTTTGTTTAGGTGTTGACTCTTCAGGCTGCCAGGCTATGGTGACCTGCTTGATTTTATGTGATAAAATTATATTCTTACATTATTATGATTCTCTTCTATATGCCTTTCTGGATGTTGTATTGCAAAAAAGCTCTCTGTATTATTTTCTACGTTCTCATACAGTCTACTGCAGGCAATGGTTTCTGTGATCTGTAAGTAACCCTCAACTAAATATCAAGCTGTCAGGTGTTTGTACTTCAGCAGTGAGCTGCTGAAGATGTTCAAGATGTTAGATAGGATGAGGTTGCCTTCAGAGGCAGGCCATGTCAGCTTAACACAGAGTGGAGGAAACACACCAGAGAATGTTGAGTGTTGTGTTGGTGCCCACTCAGTTTCACAGCCAGTGCAAGTTTAGGTATGTAGTTCACAAAGACAACATACTTTAATCATGAAATATATTATGACATATAAGTGGCACTGGCATGAGTGGTTGAGTTGAGCCAGTTGAAGCTGAGGGTGTGTTTTTTCTGAGGTGGTCCCCTCATGTTCTGTTTTATTGGATAAGCTCCTTCAGGCCGTCATAAAGGTGGAGCTCTGACTCTATGGTTCTGTCCCAGCATGCCTTCCTCAAAGCTGTCTGGTGATTCCTGTCCAACAACTTTTGTTTACAAGTGTCAGTTTACAATGGCCCACAGATGGCAGAGCATAGTTCACAGCCTGTGGTATCAGTCTGAATATAAAGCATGAGCTTTGATTTTTCACCAGATTGGTTCTTTCAAGATACAAGTTGTACTAAATGAAACTGAGTGTATGTAGTCAAACACTAGCTAACTGCAGTCCAATCACAGTGTAAAGGCACATGAAGGTCCATGCATGTCAAGAGTCTCCAGCCAGGGGATCACCAAAGTCTGATTCACTCCTTGGAATCATGCAGAGAATAGTACAAAACAACTTCATGCAGCAGTTCTCAATCAGATCAGATCTTCTTTTATATTTTATCTGGTTCAGTCTAGTCCACCTACATGGAGAGAGAGAGATCTGTGCTCTTTTGGAGTGTTGTTTTCAATCAGCAGCTCAGCCAGAGAGCTGTCCAAACCTGTTGTACCTGCAGCTTTACTACCTCAATCTACAGAGGTGTGGCTGTAGCCAGGAGACATTCAGTAAGGAGAGGAATCTGTCCAACTGAAGGTTTGTTAAGTCTCTGGTCTGCAGTAATCTCTTTCTAGTTCTAAATGTGATCATCACAAAGTTCATTTGGGTTTTCGTGTGTGTGTGTGTGTGTGTGTGTGTGTGTGTGTGTGTGTGTTAAAAAAGGTTATCAAAGTTTCGACATAACCAACAACCTTAAATACTGTGTTCTCATTACCCCCACATACTGTAAGGTAAATGATTGAACAGGGTGTGTTTGTGCATGTATGTGTATGCGTGTGTGCCATACACACAGTCTGGGACAAGGATTACAAGGATTTGTGTGCGCACTGACGCTTAGCTTCACCCTTTCTGATAGCAAACAGTTCAACTATCAGGTGACTGTAAAGAGATTAATGTTCATTCCTTTGGGGCTTAGGTGTTGTTTTCTCTCCATTCTTTTGTTAATGTCACTGACTGAGGTGACACAAGACCGGGAAATACTCAAGGTGCAAAGATAGTTGAGCAATGAAGGTGTTAGGTGTCCTAAGAGGCTGTGATGTTTAGCACCTCGGCTAGTCAAGTGTTTTTAGTAGTGATGCTGAAAGTCTCTCCTAAGTAAGGGAAGATTATCCTGTATGAGAGGCTGGACACACCCCAGACTGATCACCAACTTATCACAAGGGTTACACACAAATCAAATCAAATCAATTTTATTTGTATAGCCCAAAGTCACAAAGTACATTTGCCTCAGAGGGCTTTACAATCTGTACAGGGAGTGACACCCTCTGTCCTTAGACCCTCGGTTCGAGTGAGGAAAAACTTGCCCACAAAAACCCTTTAACAGGTAAAAAAGGTGGAAGAAACCTCAGAAAGAGCCCACACACATCGATAAACACAATGAAACCAACTGCAGTTGTAAAGCATTGGAAAACATTCAGTACATTTATATGAAGCAAAAAAATTGAAATTCAGATCATATCAAATAATGACATGCATAAGACCGGATCACTTGTCTGAGTATACATGCCATACAGAGAATCGGATAAACGGCCGGAGCATGGCTGACTCCGTTACGCTATGTGGCACTGTAGCCCTCTCAACAAAGAGCCACTTCCGGTTGACCTCTACTTATCAGCAACAACAAACTATCTGACGGCATTCAAATAAATGGACGATGCTACAGTAGCGTACATTTCGTGCATTATTATTTGTTGAAGCCATGGTGTCGATTGACCTTTTTTCAGCAACATCACCACTATTTAATACGACGTCTCCTTTCCAACGGAAATTCTCAAGCATGCGCAGAATGCCGAACTGATTTAGATACGATTGCTGAGTATACATGCCGTTAAAATGCCGACTATGAACGATCTAGGTGTTCTTATCCGATTTTGAGATGTCCGTTATGGTCCGAAGCAGGTCCAAAGTAGGTCAGACTAAGTTGTTTACAAGCGTTTTAAAAGTCCAAACTATCTCTGATACGATCAGAAATTCAAATTTTTTGCTGCATGTAAATGTACAGATTGAAACTTCATGGTGAAAGGCCCAATCAGTGAGAACATAATCTATCTGATGAGTGAAAACCACTGAGCTACCATCTACAAGGATTTATCCGTCTATTTAAGGATTTAAGGAGTATGCAAAGCTAATTTCATCTGTTTATTATATATATATATATATATATCTATACTATATATATATATATATATATATATATATATATATATATATATATATATAAATAAATATGGAAGAGATTCAAAGTAATTTGTGTTGAAGAGACAAACAGATACACATTCATTTGTCCAGGGTTGACTCATTGTGTGGTGACCACAGCTTGTCAGTATGATTTTGAGGGTTTTTTAAAATTATCAGATGACCAAGAAAAGAAGTAATTCCCCAAATTTCTTGGATCATTGAACAAAGTGCAATGACATTGGGTATGGAGTGTGAAAGGATTAATGGACCCCAACAACAATTTTCCCTGTACACAGGGAATATAATTTATCACCTATAAATAATTTCTTAGATAGCTTAAGCACATTCATGTTTCTTGGTTGAAGAACCCTTTCTCATTCCATTACTTACCCTGCACTGCATGTGTTTTCTACTAGCACCACCCTAAAAACCATCTACTCTAAACTGAGGCTTTAAGAATAGCTGAATTGGCCAAATAGTTCTGTTCTAAAGGTGTGTTAAGACTACATTTTGGAGCCTTAACGTACTGATGAAATGACAGTGTTTACACATAATGTATGTATGACATAACATGTATCTGTGTAGTTGTTGTGGTAGCAGTCACACACTGTTCACTACACAGTGAAAAGTGTGTGTGTTTGTGGAGAGCCAGGGAAGCATTTCAATAGCTCAGTGACTACTGCTGCATTCTGAATGGCTGTATTGACAACATTTCCTGGGGTTGGATTTAGTGTGAAGGTGAACACATACACACACACAACACACAGCATGTCAACATCCATGCAAGTCATGACTAAATGAATGTTGAATGAAAAATTAAACAAGCCTTTACATATTACATGTGATGTGCTGTTTAAAGTACTACCTTTATTATTTAAAACCTTGTTTCCAAAAAAGTTGTCATGCTGTGTAAAATGTAAATAGAAACAAAATGTACAAAATGAAAATGTACAAAATATTATAACACCATATTCAATTGAAAATAGCACAAAGACAACTAATCAAATATTTGTTTTTGAAGTTTGTTTTTGGAAAATGATTTTTAATTTAATGCCAGCAACATGATTGAAAAACATTGGATCAGGGTCATGTTTAGCACTGTGCTCTTCACCTCTTTGCTGTCATCTTGAAAGTGAAATGTTTTCCCATTCTTGCTTTACGTAGATTTTTAGCTGCTAAGCAGTTCAAGGTCTTTTTTTTATATTTAATGTTTCATAAGGTGTCTAACATTTTCAATAGGAGACAAGTCTGGACTGTAGGCAGACCAGTTTAGCAGCTGGACTCTTTGACTACACAGCTATGCTGTTTGAATATGTGCATAATGTGGTTTGACATTGTCTTGCTGAAATAAGCAACACTTTCCATGAAAAAGATGTTTGATGTCTACTTGGCAGAAAATGTTGCTCCAAAACCTGTAAATATCATGCAGATTACCCATCATGCCATTTGCACTAATGTACTCCCATACCATCGTGGATGGTGGAGTTTCAACTGTCATTTGTGGAATTGTTGGTCTCTGTAAATAATATTATAAAGAGTACGGTCTAATGTACCTGCTCTACTTGTGTGTGTGTGTGTGTAATAGAGAGATAGATAGATTATAGATATAATATATATATATATATATATATATATATATATATATTACTGATTCTTGAGAGTCGGGACAAAGCACTTTGTGAAAAACTTTTTTTGAAAATTTACACTATATTGATTAGAGTTATATATATATTCATGTTCTGTACTATTTGACCATGTAAAGGTGCAGGCTGGAGGTTAAAAAACATTTTTAACAAATTCACATACTTCCTTAAAAAACTTGATTTGTGTCAACTCCGTCAGACGCACGAAAAGTATATAATTATATAATTACCATAGCCCAACAAGAATCTTAAGGACACAAGAGAATGTAGATTTGATGAGGGCTGTGGGGCGGCTGTGGTTCGGAGGTAGAGCAGGTCGTCCACTAATCAGAAGATCGGCGATTCGATCCCCTGTTCGATTGCCTCCAGTCTGCATGTCGAAGTGTCCTTGGGACCCCAAATTGCTCCTGAAGGCTGTGCCATCGGTGTGTGATTGTGTATGAATGGTTAGCTCCTCAAACTGATGAGCAACTGGCACTTTGCATGGTAGCTAATGCCATCAGTGTATGAATGTGTGTGAATGGTTGAATGAGATACGTACTGTAAAGCGCTTTGAGTGGTCAGAAGATTAGAAAGGCGCTATATAAGTACAGTCCATTTACCATGATCCTTTATTACTTAAACAACAAAAACTGAAGAAAGATTTTTTTTTTTCCCTAAAATTACAAAAACATACATCTGACAGTGCTGATGAAGATCTGACGGTGTTGACTCTTAAAGGTGTGTGTTCCTACAACCAGATATTGAAAACATCTACACACTGGCTTGTAGCCCACAGACAAAATCAGTGTCCAGTGGAATTAGTGGGAGGTAAGACACAGCCATTACAATATTCCCAAGAGTATAACACAAAATGTTCAGGATTTTTCCCTGAGCTCTGCATGTGTGACAACTGATATAACTGTGATAACTGATAAGAAATAGCAGAAAATGATACTGACAGACTCAGTGATCAACTTCCACACTGATTTACTCTAGGAATCCCACTGCAAAGCTGAGCTTCTCTTCATTCTGTGCTCTGACGCCCTTCTATTATGTCACAGTATCTAGCATCTGATTGGAAAATTGCATTGCATGCTATATGTATATTAATGTGCAGATAAAACCTTAAAATAACATTCTAGTCCTTTACTATGTTCAAAAATAGTATAATATTAGCACATTAAGCAGTTATTGCGGATCTGTTAACTCCGTCAGCTGACATGTCAACTCCATCAGACATAAAACCTGACGGAGTTGACTCTGACGGAGCTGATGAAATGGCATGTTTTTTCCCTCTGCAGAAAACAACACTGCAGCTAGCTAGCTAGTTTTTTGGATATTGCTAGCTGTCTCCATAATCTCAATAAAATACTTGTATTGAATCCACTATGGTTTAATAAAAAGTATCATAAAGGAGAGATGGTGTTGACATGCTCCAGCTGTGACCATAGGAAAATTGACATTGTTCATCTAAAATATCAAAAAATGTCAAACATATCAGAATATCTAAGGTAAGGAATAATAAGGTTTATGAAAAAATCTGATGGAGTTGATGGAAACAGAGGACACAACTTTGATAGACAGATTTCTGTGAAAAATATTTTTAGATGTTGATGGCATGGATTGTTTTATACATTTATTACCCTTATCTTTGACCTCTCTTGAGGACAAGAGAAATAACATGGGCCGTCTAACCACTGGTCATACATTTAAAAAATAACCCCCCAAAAAGTAATTATCTATGCTAAAACATGACATCAGTATTCACAATTCCTCTAGATCCGGGGTTCCCAACCCGCGGACCGGGGTCCGGATCCGGACCGGATCGCCATATCATCCGGACCCGAGATTAATTGTAGAATTTATTTTTTTTTTGACAGGCGAGTCTATTTCATGCCGTAACATTACTTTTCCCTATCCAAGCACTGCACTGAGCAAGCATTGGAAGGTACCAACCAATCGTGTGAGAGTCATACTACCCATGTGATTCTATCTAGCCAATGAAATCGCCACCTTGAATTCAGAGCGAGGTGCTACGAGTGAGTCTCTGGGGTCGGCACTTAGCGGCCCGCGGGCCAAAACTGGCCCGCCATCAAATTATATCTGGCCAGCTAGATGACGTTGATTTATTTTAAAAAAAATTAAATATATCTTTTAAATCTTATGTTTCCTTGGTCAAAATACAACAATTTCACAGATTTCACAACATTTATTGAAAAGTAGCTGATAAGTAACGTGACAAAACAGCAGCCAGAACACCTCGCAGCCTCTTTACTTGACGCACAGGTTGGAACACTAATTGGCACGTGGTGCGCTGTAACCTGTGGAAAGTAAAAGTGTCCTGTGTCCCTCTTGTAACGGACAACGTGAACAAATATTTTTCATTAAATGAAAAAAACAAAACCAAACAAGGTCGGCTCAAATACAAATAGTGAAGTGAATGCACATCAGCGGCAGATCTGCGCTGCTGTATACATAGTTACGGCAGGTTGCTAGGGCAGGTTGCCTGTTTCATGACAGACCAGTGGGCGTAAACGAAATCCGCGAAGTAAGTACAATTACCATACATGTTTTAAGGCCGTAAAACCCCTAACCACACACTTTTATACACCTATTACACGCATTTTGTACAGTACTCCCTTAATTAATCAGGACGCAGAACACACGTGCGGTTCTCACTCAGCAATCAGGAAACCCCCCCCCGCGCGCATGGTCATGGCCCGCGATGGAATGTCAGAAAAAATGGCCCGCGCCAAACTTATTTGCCGACCCTGCTCTAGATCAAATTTTGTGAGTATGTCAATCATTATTAATTTCTTACTTTAGATATGTGTGTATGTATATATAATAATATATATATATATATATATATATATAATTATATATAATATATTATATAATTTTAGTGTACTAAAAAACATTCATAAAATTCATACATTGTTGCACTATTTCAGTCTTTCATACAGTAGTGAACCTCTTCCCATCTTTACCTCACAAAGACTCTGGTTAGTCTGGAATGCTCTTTTTATACCCAATCCACTGTCCAAACTTTCACACGTGTTGCTGGTATCAAATTCACTTTCAATATCTGATTTGTTGAAAGTTGTCTTTGTGCTGTTTTCAATTAAATAATTCCCTTAAAATGGGATTTCAATGTTTTACACACTTTTTACATTTTACATAGCATGGCATTTTTTTGAAAATTGTGTTGTATAAATTGCACAAATCATCTTAGATTAGGTTAGGTTTATCCTGACTTTCCTCTTGCATGAATGGTAGTGGCACTTGTGATAAATGCAAGTGAAATCAATATAAATGATCCAAATAACCTTAAAGCCACGTCCCCCGAATCCACAGGAATGCATGAACAACGTAATTTAGCCTGAAGTTTATTTAGCTGTGAGGAATCTCGTGATGGAGGAAACTGTGATGTTGCAGACTGGATTTGTGATAACCATTCTGAAGCCTTTAATTTGGCATTAAGAATGCCACCATCTTGGTTTTGCCAGTGAGTGGACTTGAGACAAGACGAACATTTGAGATGAAAAATAGTCAGTGCAGACCAGCTTTATGTACAGCACAGCAGCACAACAATGCAATGAATGGTAAAAAAAAAAAAAAAAAAGCCTGTGTGCGTCTTCAAAGTAACTAGTAAGTAACTACACATTTGTGTGATTTATCATCACACTTATGGAGTGGTACAGTGTAGCTTGGCACAGACACACACATCCCACAGTGTAGCTGTAAAGTGTCTGCAGTCTGCACACAGCAGCTGAACAGGAAGCAGGAAGCTTGACCAAACACACTAAACACAGAATACTTAATTTATTTGAATGCATGAACTCTTGTAACACAGCGACGGAAATATACAACTGAATAATTGACTGTTGGTGAGATTTTAAGTTGTTCACACTGCGTCTAATCAAATCTAATAACCTAATCTTTATCTGACCATTTCTCAATGTTTCTCTCTGTCTCGCTTTACTACTGTCACTATTTTCTCAATAGATTTCTTGTCTGATCATCTTTCTTTTTTATGTTTGTATTTTTCCTCCTTCTTTTCTTCCTACCTCCTTTCTGCTTCATTCTCTGTGGGGTTTCTTTTGTGTTTGTTCTTTAGGATATTATACATTAATAATTGCTCAATTTATTTTTGTGATTGAGAAGAAGAGAAGTGTAGGAGATAATGTTTATAAGTGTCACCTTTCCTTTCTCTTCATCCTTCCCCCTTTGACTACCCGAGTCAATGAACAAAGGAAGGACAATGAAGGAGGCTGCACACACACTCACAGACACACACACGCCCCGCCTCTGTGGCTAGGTCACTGCTGCTTCTTACTACACAGCCAGTTTTAGCCAATTACATTATCAGACGTCACTGTTGGAGGCAAGGCCTCACAGTGCTCCACCGTGGAAGGAAGTGACTTTTATTTATCAGCATCATTTCCTCTTGCTATTTTATAAGAGGGAAGGAGGAGTATTAGAGCTTGTGTGCAGTCAGTCTTCTAGCTCTTTTGAACGCTGTATTTCAGTCTACAAATGTATTGTAATATCTAATTGTTTTTTTTTCTCTTGGTGAATGTTAAATCAGTCAAAGTCACAGCTATGCTTCATAAATTCAAGTGAATGGCATCTGTGTCCAACTTCTTTGCTTGTGCTGCCCTCTTGTGGTACATTTCTGAGCTTCTGATTAGATATTAGATAACTATTGGTATTATTATTGTTGTTATTAATTATTATTATCATTGTTGTTGTTGTATAATAGTAGTAGTAGTAGTAGTAGTAGTAGTAGTAGTAGTCTTTTATGAGATCATACGAGATACATTATAGAAGCTCCAAACCTTAATTTTTCATCCCTAACTGTTTCCTCTCCCTCCCACCTTCATCCACCCCTGTGAGGCCTGCTGGCCTTTGCTGTCTCCTATCGTGGTAGAAAGTACAGTAGGTACAGTGTTGTTTTATTCCACTTTTTATTATCTGTTTTGTCTATGAAGGATGCATGAGAACATTGTTTTGTCTCTTCTACTGCATGTCTGCATGTCAAGTCTGTTAAGTAGTATCCCAAAGGATTCCCAGATGACAGGCTTGTCTTGGTCTCTTTGGGTTATTTACTTACAAACCGCATGACAACTCTACTGTTCAAAGGTACACCCTGTGATTCTGTTATTGCATTCAATGCCACCTCTACCACATTGTGTAACTTTACCACAAACTATCATCCTGAGGATTGTGCATGGATATCATTATGGGATCAATCTGGTTTATGTGGTTTAGTTGTGCTGCAAAAGAAGCTGATCAGTCTAACACTGTGTTACTTATGTGTTGCCTTTCGTTGTTTTGTCACCATCTGCAGGTGTGGTTGGAGGAGGAGGAGGGTGAGGCCGGAGATTTGAAGGGTCCTGTTGTGTTTTGCATGCAGGCAGAACATGCTGGCACCAGGACCTACTACTTCAGTACAGACAGCCATGAGGAGCAGGAAGAGTGGATCAGAGCCATGAGCGAAGCTTCAGAGGTCAACGTTCAACTAATACAAAGGTGCCATTCACACACATGCACAGAGCCTTACTCGATATATAATACACACATATAGGGACTCATATTCTCCTGTTTGATTAGGCCTGTCCAATAGATAGATAGATAGATAGATACTTTATTGATACCGAGGGAAATTCATGCATCCAGTGGCAGCATAAGGCACAGTAAACACACACTAAGCATGCATTAAGATAAACCTATACTAAGATCTTTATAAATAGAAAACTTATACACGTATAATATCTGATATATATTATAGATATATTGATACCTTAATATAATAGTATATATATATATATATATATAATCATATTAGCATCATCATTAGCAGAGGTAGTGCAAATTGAGTCCAAAGTGACAATAACTGAGTGTCCAGTAGTCAGTGCAACAGAGAATAATAAGTCAATAGGTTATTGTCCTGTGTGTCCTCCCTGCCCTGACTGAGAGCTGTTGTACAGTCTGATGTTCAGGGAGACCAAAGGGTATGAACAATCATGGAAATATTCCCCCCCAAAATATCTATAATCAAACGGGAATTAGTTGCAAACAAAATAAACATGAAAAAAACAGTAGGAGTAAAAAGGACACACAATTCAAGCAGTGCATAAAATGCCATCAGTCAGTAGACTGTCACCAAACTGAGACTTATATACAGTGCCTCTTGGTTATTTGCTAATAGGTCCGTACATAGACTGTGAAAGCCAACAATGGACCATACAATCAATGTTAAATGTAGAGAAATGTACTTCTTCATTCTGATAACACAAAATGACTTTTGACAGAATCATTACATCATTACACATGTTATTGATGAAACACATTTACTTGCCTCGTGTTGAGAGTCTGTTCTTATGCTTACTTTTTTTTTTTCAGAGCAAACACCACAGCTGATCTCGACCACGCCATGGTGACTAAGGCACCCAACCCACAACAGCGTTCACACACAAACAATAAAAATGACAGTGACCAGCTGCCCCACCCAAAGAACAATGGGGTTGACAACCTTGAGACACCCTCACCCTCCACCCACCTCACAAATCAGGAGGGAACAAAGAATGGTGGAAGGCAAGGAAAAGGAGATGATGAAGGGGGAGGAACTGACTACACCCCTCATCCAAACGGCCCTTGCAAAACCATGCCACACAGCAGCAATAGCAAACTCCCTCTATCCAGGAGTCACAGTGGACATTGTGTCCCTCAGGGACACCAGGAAGTGGGTGCTAGCCCATCACATGACCCAAGGGAGCAGCAGGATAATGTGGTGCTGAGGAGGGGTTTTGTGCCCAGGACAGCTCCAGAGAGGGTGGCCCAGAGGAAGAGTTCTATGGCACAGCTGCAGCAGTGGGTCAACCAGCGCCGGGGCATGGCTTCCCAGGAAGACATCAACAGGTAGAGATGACAAGAAATGTAACACCCATCTGTCACTTCAGATTTTCTTCTGTGCTGTTTTTTGTACTTAGGTGCACCATCCTTACAGTATTATAAACAGAAGCTGTCAGTTACTTACACTGACCTTACAGTGGTATTCAGCAACACCCCACCTCCTCTGCCTCAGACTCATGTCTCATGATGGTAGATGAATTTTCAAGACTGGTCTTTCTTATCAGACTAATTTTAAAGATGATATGTTACCATAAAAGTTCTACACAATGCAGCTTTAATTTTTATTTCCAGCACAACTTTAATAGACAAGGACAGCATTGGTCCAGCAGATGTTATAGGACCTAAAAGTCAAATGTACTGATGTCATGAAACATTAGCTCATCTATCTAAGAAAATTCTTTCTTACATTTGGTTCATAAAATGGTTTATTTCAATTTTATTTCAATAAAATTATTTTATTTTATTTCAATGTGTATAATAACTAAAGGACAAATGTATTATAAATTATAACTAGAACATTTTTAAAGAAGTTTTGAGTGTGCCTGACTCTGGCCCCGTCGCCCCCATACATTATTACTGACACTGCTCAGCAAATTCAGTACTAGAAAATTCCCGCAGAAATTTTGAGAGTGACGAGTGGGCTGTTGCCGGGGGTCTGTATTCAAAAAGCACACCTCAAATAGTAATTATTAACATGTTTATTTAGACACTGGAGCACATTAGCATGTATTTAATTCTTAGTGGCTAACGTTAATTGCTAACAGTGATGCAATTAACATTAGCATGTTAACATTAGCATGTATTCTTAGTTACTAAAAATCAGTGGCTAGCATTGACATGCTAGCAATTAGCATTAACATGTTAATATTAGCATTTATTTTATTCTTAGTGGCTAATGCTAGCATTAGCATGTTAGCAATTATCATGTATTTAATTCTTAGTGGCGTCAGCGCTAGCAATTAACATTAGCATGTTACCATTGGCTGCAAATATTAGCAATTAGCATGTCTTTACTACCATGAGCAGCAGCCAGAAAAAAAAGCACACCTCAAATAGTTATTTTTAACAGATTTATTTACACAACAATCAGGCAGTCCTCAAAGCTCACCTCATCTTAACATTTAATTTAAAACACATTAAATACACAATTTTATAAATATAATTATTTAACAGTTAATTTAAAATCACAATAAACACACTTTTTTATAATATAATAACTTAACATTTCATTTAAAATAAATAAAAATAGTTATGTTATGATTTAACACTTTCACAAAATACATACAAATAGTCATTTTTAACATGTTTATTTAGACACAGGAGCAGCTAGCGCTGCCGCGCAAGCAATTGACATTAGCGTGTTGACAATTACCATGTCTTTAATTTTTAGTGGCTAATGTTAATTAATATGTTAGCATTTGCATTCATTTTAGCATTGGCCGCTAATGTTACCAGTTAGCATGTCTTTACAGCGCTAACGCGCTAGCTTCTCTGCTGTCTCTGACGCGCTAACAATTAATATTAACATGTTAGCATTAACATGTATTCTTAGTGACTGAAAATGAGTGGCTAGCCTTAACTTGCTAGCAATTAATATTAGCATGTTAGCATTAGCATGTTATCAATAAGCATGTATTTAATTCTTAGTGGCTAATAGTAATCAATAAGCATTGGCAGGTTACCATTACCAGGGTAGCATTACCATGTTAATATCAGCATGTATTTAATACTTAATGGCTAATGTTAATTGTTAACGCGCTAGCTGCTCTGCTGTCATTGTCTGTCATTTTAGACAGACAATGTGCTAGCAATTATCATTAGCAGGTTAGCTTTAGCATGTTAACATGAGCATGTACTTAATTCCTAGTGGCTAATGTTAATTAACATTAGCATGTTAGCAATGATCATGTATTTGATTCTTAGTGGCTAATGCTCATTGCTAGCACAGACGGCTAACAATTAGCATTAACATGTTGGAATTAACATGTATTTAATTCTTTGTGGCTAGTGCTAATTAACATTATCATGTAAGCATTAGCATATTAGCAAGTAGCATGTATTTGGTTATTAGTGGATAAGGCTAATTGCTAGTGCTGACGTGCTAGCAAATAGCTTAGCATGTTAGCAGTTGTCATGTAATAAATTCTTAGTGGCGAATGTTAATTGCTAGCGTTGACGCGCTAATATTACCATATTAACATTAGCATGTATTCTTAGTGCTAAAAATTAAGGGCTAGCACTGACATGCTAGCACTTAACATTAGCATGTTAACATTAGCATGTTAACACTGATGCACTACCAATTAACATTAACATGTTAGCATTAGCATGTTAACATTAGCAATTACCATGTTATCATTAGCATGTTAACGTTGATGCGCTAGCAGTTACCATTAGCATTAGCATTTTAACATTAGCATGTAGCATTAGCATGTTAGCGCTGATGCACTACCAATTAACATTAACATGTTAACATTAGCATGTTAACATTAGCATGTTAAGGTTGATGCGCTAGCAATTAACATTAGCATGTTAGCTTGTTAATATTAATATGTTAACATTAATATGTTAGCATTAATATGTTAGCGCTGATGCGCTAGCAATTAACATTAGCATGTTAGCATTAACATGTTAGCACTGATGCGCTAGCAATTAACATTAGCATGTATTTAATTCTTAATGGCTAATTATTATTAGCATGGTAGCATTAGCATGTTATCATTAGCATGTTAGCAATCAACATGTATTTAATTCCTAGTGGTTAATGTTAATTAGTACTAATTTTAGCATTGGTCACTAATGTTAGCAAATAGCATGTCTTTATAGCGCAGTGGTTCTTAACCTGGGTTCGATCGAACCCTAGGGGTTCGGTGAGTCGGTCTCAGGGGTTCGGTGGAGCCTCCGCCCTGGAATTTTTTATACCATTTGTTACAACATATCTTTGTGAGCAAT
>NC_040016.1:23532135-23558919 GCF_000972845.2 Larimichthys crocea | reverse complement strand
TGACTTTTTGGAAACTCCGTATACCTAACACAGATTTCTTTTATTCTTATTTTCAGCCTGGCGTGGGAATTCAAAAAGAATATGAATGAATATAAAATTAAAAGAAAAAGTCAATTCTAAAGCCTTAATTATACAGTACCATCAAAATTTTGGAGATGCCATAACATGGCAAGGCACAACTAAAAATCGCCAATTTGCACTCATGAGACCAAAGTCCCAGATTTACACTGGTGTCCACAATCGTATGTCAAGTTGAGTTTTTTGTCCTGTTTTCCATGTTTGTTTTGTGACTTCCTGTTTTATTTTTGGAAATTAACTCTCCTCTCGTTTCAGGTCACTTGCCCTTCCTCATGTGCACCAGCTGATTGTCTCCCCTGATTCCTGATTAACTTGAATGAACATATCCTGTGCAGCAAAGGTAACGGTAAAGGGTAGTTTTGGCAATATTTTTATAGTTTTTGCACAGCAGTTGAAAATACATTCAAAGTTCTTAATTTCTGGAGGACTGACTTTCATATCTTCAAAGTAATGAGGGAGTATAATTTATCTTTATTTGTAGTAGTTAGTTAATATGGATTTTCCAATATTTCTAAAATATAAAAACATATTCAGCTTTTTCCATTTATCACTTAATTCCATATGTGCCGTATTAGTTGTCTTCATATAATCTACAATGTAGAAAGTAAGACTGGTACTGTAGTCCTCAAGACACCTAAAATCAAAACCTACATTCAGTATAATTAACATTGTTTTACCTTTGGTGAAGCTGAGGGATCTCCTCAGACGTAGACTGATGGATCTGCATAGATCACATCATCCCTTATCCGTTCCTGGAAAATGGTCAAAAGCGGGCAGAGGTGACGAGCTGGTGAGGCAAAGTTTGTTGGCAACTGGGGAGATAGGGCCCCCCCTGATGATGAGGATGGCGACCTGGGTACAGACCTAGAGCGTGGCTGAATGGACAGAACGCTCATGGATGTATCCATGCGCAACCATAGAACTGTTGCCCCACGTGGTCTCTGGGCATTGGGGGTCCATACAGCTGATGGGGTTCCTCCTCAGTGAGCGCGGTTTCCCTCGACAGTCCCAGCGTCGGTCATATCCCCCCACAGCGAGAGACAGAACAGATGCTGTCAGTGGACCCCTGATGGGTACAGAGGGTACTCATCCATGATCTGAGGGCCATCAGGAGCTAATAGTCAGAGACGCCCACGCCTCGCGGGTAGTAACGACATGGGCTGAAGGACAAGAAAGGATAAAGTTTGCTTTTGTATTAAGTATTGCCATCTTCATTTTTTTTCTTTTAATAAAGGCTAAAATAAAGAAGGCCCATTGTATCGTAACACACGTATTATTGATGTGCCTGAAAGAGCACACTCTTAAAACCTCTCGGCTCTTTCCGATTATGAGTGTGCGTGCAAGGTGCACACTATATGTTATCCACCGCGCTTATTGTGTGGGTGCCCAAGGGCTCCCAACACCAATTATTATCATTATTATTAGTCTATTATTAGTGACGAGTGCCTACGACTCGTCAACTATGTTCTTCTGCTGTTGTTTCATGGCATTATTATTCATTTTCCTCCGCCCTTTTTTTGAACATTAAGTGGCCCGCAGCGGTGGAGAGGACCCAACAAATTATATATCAAAACGTGCGTCGTTGAATCCCGAATCCGAGTGCTATTACTTTTCTAAGAGATTTGCAAAAAATTTCCCATAGGGAATGAAGGTGGGGAGGCCCGAAGAAAAAATAGCACAGAGTCTGTGGCTAGCAATTAGCATTGATCTACTAATTAAAAGAATTAAATACATGCTAGGTAACAATTAATGCTAACATGCTAATTAATTCAGCCATGAGTAAGGCCCCAACAAGTTATATACAAAACGTCGTTGATCCCGAATCGAGTGCTTTACTTTTCTAAGAGATTTGCGTGTTTTTTCGCGAATTTATTCTGGAAAAACTGCGAAAATTTCCCATAGGGAATGAATGGGGAGGCTTGAAAAAAAGTACATTTCAACAACATTTTCAACAATGAACTGCTCTGACAACTTACTTTCACCGAGAGACTGCATTTAAACTTAAAACTAGGTATGCTTCCCTTATCTCAGGGAGTCACGACACTCATCGACAGCTTTTAAACGTTTTTAAACGTAATCAAGGCTCAAAAGTGAGCAGGTTTTTAGTCAATTTCTGGGTTTATGAATGGGTGTGTATGTGGCGGAATGTTTGTGCTAAGTGGATGACATCATCAGCATAGAGTGAGGAGCAAGGGAGAAAAATCAGTGAAAAAATAAAACGTATTCGACTACCGTGGCCTCAAATGCCCCAAATCAGACACGATTTATAAAGCGATTTATACATAGAAACGTAGGAAAATTTGTCTTCTCACTCACATCCGCCTGCTAAAACTGTCAGATATATCGTTTTGGCGGGAAACGTAAAGATGCGGCAGCAACCCCCCTTCCACAGCCCATAGGCTGCCATGTTAAAAAGGCGGGAAATTTTCTGGAGGAAAGCAGAAGTAACCTTTCTCTGAATCACTCTTAAGGGCACATTTCTTCACTTATTGACACAAACAAATATGTAGACGTTCAGGAAGGGCATGCGATGCCCCCAGTGATTTCGGTTCAATGATTGGAATTACGGTTTGGCCAGAAATCCCTCCTCTTCGAGGGGTGGTCTCAGCATTTTCCCCTCTCTCTCTGTCAGGATTTCCAACTGAAGTTCAAACTGACAACAGATGCAGGAGCCAGGTGGCGGCCATTTTAGCAGTTAATGGCTTCATTTGAACTTGTCTGTGTAAAATGGCCGACAGAGACAGCAGAGCAGCTAGCGTGTTGGGCGCTACTCTAAAACATGCTAACTGCTAACATTAGCGGCCAATGCTAAAATTACTGCAAAAGGTAATTGCTAGCATGTCAACGCTAGCAATTAGCATTAGCCACTAATAACCAAATACATGCTACTTGCTAATATGCTAATGCTAACATGCTAATGTTTAACATTAGCCACTAAGATAATACAGATCATTGCTAACATTTATGATAATGTTACCCGTCTGCGCTAGCAATGAGCATTAGCCACTAAGAATTAATACATGATCATTGCTAACATGTTAAGGTTAACATTTAATGTTTAAAATGCTAATGTTAAATGCTAATGGTAATTAGCATTTGCCACTAAGAATTAAATACATGAGCATTGCTAACATGTTAAGTTTAACAGCAATGTTAATTAGCATTACACTAAGATTAAATACATGACATTGCTAACATGTTAATGTTAACATGCAATGTTAATAGCCATAAGAATTAAATACATGATCTTTGTTAACATTTTAATGTTAACCTGCTAAAGCTAATTAGTATTAGCCAGAGAATAAATACCTGTTAATGTTAACATGCTAATGTTAACATGCTAATTTAATTGCTAGCACGTCATGCTAGTCACTCATTTTTAGTCATTTAGAATACATTGCTAATGTAAACATGTAAATGTTAACATGCTAATGTTAATTGCTACGCGTTGTCTGTCTAAATGATAATGAAAGCAGGAGCAGCTAGCGTGTTAACAATTAACTTAGCCATTAAGTATTAAATACATGACAATGCAACAATGCCAATGAACTGTAAATGGATGGTAACCTGCTAATGTTTACTACTTAGTATTAGCACACTAAGAATTAAATACATGCATTGCCAACATGCTAATTTTAACATGCTAATGTTAAGTGCTAGCACGTTAGGCTAGCCACTCATTTTCAGTCACTAAGAACATGCTAATGTTAAATGCTAATGTTAAGTGCTAGCATGTCAGTGCTGAGCCCTTAATTTTTAGCACTAAGAATACATGCTAATGTAATATGGTAATATAGCGCGTCAACGCTAGCAATTAACATCGCCACTAAGATTTATTACATGACAACTGATAACAGCCTAAGCTATTGCTAGCACGTCAGCACTAGCAATTTAGCCTTCCCATATACCAAATACATGCTACTTGCTAATATGCTAATGCTTACATGATATGTAATTAGCACTAGCCACAAAGAATTAATATACATGTTAATTCCAACATGTTTATGCTAATTGTTAGCCGTCTGTGCTAGCAATGAGCATTAGCCACTCAAGAATCAAATACATGATCATTGCTAACACTGTTAATGTTAAAAATGCTAATGTTAATTAACATTAGCCACTAGGAATTAAGTACAGCTACATGTTAACATGCTAAAGCTAACCTGCTAATGATAATTGCTAGCACATGGTCTGTCTAAAATGACAGACAATGACAGCAGAGCAGCTAGCGCGTTAACAATTAACATTAGCCCATTAAGTATTAAATACCATGCTGATATAACATGGTAATGCTACCCTGGTAATGGAACCTGCCAGTGCTTATGATTCTATTAGCCACTAAGAATAAATACATGCTTATTGATAAACATGCTAATGCTAACATGCTATAATTAATTGCTAGCAAGTTACGGCTAGCCACTCATTTTCAGGTCACTAAGAATACATGTTAATGCTAACATGTTAATATTAATTGTTAGCGCTCAGAGACAGCAGAGAAGCTAGCGGTTACGCTGTAAGACATGCTAACTGGTAACCATTAGCGGCCAATGCTTAAAATGAATGCAAATGCTAATATACATAATTAACATAGCCACTAAAAATTATAGACAAGGGTAATTGCTAACATGGCGCGGTAGCAATTATCATTAGCATTTAGCAATTGCCATGTTTTAATTTTTAGTGGCTTAGTGGCAAGCTGATTAGTGTAATTAGCCACTAGCTTTATTTTTTTTATTTTTTTTGCCTTATAAAAATTAAAGACATGGTATTGCTCCTGTGTCAAATAAACATGTTAAAAATGACTATTTGAGGTGTGCTTTTGTGGAATACAGACCCCCCGGCAACAGCCCACTCGTCAGTCTCAAAATTTCTGCGGGAATTTTCTAGTACTGATTTGCCTGGCAGTGTCCGTAATAATGTATGGGGGCGACTGGGCCAGAGTCAGGCACACTCAAAACTTCTTATAAAAATGTTCTAGTTATAATTTATAATACATTTGTCCTTTAGTTTATTATACACTTGAAATAAAATAAATAATTTTATTGAAATAAAATTGAAATAAACCATTTTATGAACCAATGTAAGAAAGAATTTTCTTAGATAGATGAGCTAATGTTTTCATGACATCATGTACATTTGACTTTTAGTCCTATAACATCGCTGGGACCAATGCTGTCCTTGTCTATTAAAGTTGTGCTGGAAATAAAAATTAAAGCTGCATTGTGTAGAACTTTTATGGTAAAATACATCTTTAAAATTGTCTGATAGAAAGACCAGTCTTGAAATCATCTACCATCATGAGACATGAGTCTGAGGCAGAGGAGGTGGGGTTGCTGATACCACTGTAAGGTCAGTGTAAGTAACTGACAGCTTCTGTTTTATAATACTGTAAGGATGGTGCACCCTAAGTACAAAAAACAGGCACAGAAGAAAATCTGAAGTGACAGATGGGTGTTACATTTCTTGTCATCTCTACCTGTTGATGTCTTCCTGGGAAAGCCATGCCCCGGCGCTGGTTGACCCATGCTGCAGCTGTGCCATAGAACTCCTTCACTCGTGGGCCACCCTCTGGAGCTGTCCTGGCACAAAACCCTCCTCAGCACCCATTATCCTGTGCTCCCTTGGGTCATGTAGGGCTAGCACCCACTTCCTGGTGTCCCTGAGGGACACAATGGCCACTGTGACTCCTGGATAGAGGGAGTTGCTATTGCTGCTGTTGTGGCATGGTTTTTGCAAGGGCCGTTTTGGATGAGGGGTGTAGCATTCCTCCCCCTTCATCATCTCCTTTCCTTGCCTTCCACATTCTTTGTTCCTCCTGATTTGTGAGGTGGTGGGAGGGTGAGGGTGTCTCAAGGTTGTCACCCCATGTTCTTTGGGTGGGGCAGCTGGTCACTGTCATTTTTATGTTTGTGTGTGAACTGTTGTGGGTTGGGTGCCTTAGTCACCATGGCGTGGTCGAGATCAGCTGTGGTGTTTGCTCTGAAAAAAAAAAGTAAGCCTAAGAACAGGACTCTCAACACGAGGCAAGTAAATGTTTCATCAATAACATGTGTAATGATGTAATGATTCTGTCAAAAGTCATTTTGTGTTATCAGAATGAAGAAGTACATTTCGCTATCATTTAACATGATTGTATGGTCATTGTTGGCTTTCCAGTCTATGTACGGACCTATTAGCAAATACCAAGAGGCACTGTATATAAGTCTCAGTTGGTGACAGTCTACGACTGATGCATTTTATGCACTGCTTAATTGGTGTGTCCTTTTTACTCCTACTGTTTTTTTCATGTTATTTTGTTTGCAACTAATTCCCGTTTGATTATAGATATTTTGGGGGGGAATATTTCCAGATTGTTCATACCCTTTGGTCTCCCGAACATCAGACTGTACAAACCAGCTCTCAGTCAGGGCAGGGAGACACACAGGACAATAACCTATTGACTTATTATTCTCTGTGGCCTGACTACTGGCACTCAGTTATTGTCACTTTGGACTCCAATTGCACTACCTCTGCGAATGAAGGGATGCTAATAGAATCATGTCTGTAGTGGGGCATTTGAGGCCACGGTAGTCGAATACGTTTTATTTTTTCACTGATTTTTCTCCCTGCTCCTCACTCAAGCTGATGATGTCATCCACTCTAGCACAAACATTCCGCCACATACACACCCATTATAAACCCAGAAATTTGACTAAAAACCTGCTCAATTTTGAGCCTTGATAGTTTAAAAACGGTAAAAGCTGTCGATGAGTGTCGTGAATCCCTGAAGATAAGGGAAGCATACCTACGTTTTAAAGTTTAAATGCAGTCTCTCGGTGAAAGTATGTCAGAGCAGTTCATTGTTGAAAATGTCTGTTGAAATGTACTTTTTTTCAAGCCTCCCCATTCATTCCCTATGGGAAATTTTTCGCAGTTTTTCCAGAATAAATTCGCGAAAAACACGCGAATCTCTTAGAAAAGTAATAGCACTCGATTCGGGATCAAGACGCACGTTTTGATATATAACTTGTTGGGGTCCTCTCACTCACGTGCTAGCAATTAACATTAGCATGTTAGCATTAATATGTTACCATTAGCATGTATTTAATTCTTTTAATTCTTAGTAGATAATGCTAATTGCTAGCACAGACTCTGTGCTATTTTTCTTCGGGCCTCCCCATTCATTCCCTATGGGAAATTTTTTGCAAATCTCTTAGAAAAGTAATAGCACTCGATTCGGGATCAAGACGCACGTTTTGATATATAATTTGTTGGGGTCCTCTCACCGCTGCGGGCCACATTAATGTTCAAAAAAGGGCGGAAAATGAATAATAATGCCATGAAACACGCAGAAGAACAATAGTTGACGAGTGTCGTAGGCACTCGTCACTAATAATAATGATAATAAAGAAACAGGATAACAATAGTGTGGGAGCCCTTTGGACACCCACACCAATAAGCGCGGTGGATAACATATAGTGTGCACCTTGCACGCACACTCAATAATCGGAAGAAGCCCGAGAGGTTTTTAAGAGTGTGCTCTTTCAGGCACACTCAATAATAGATGTGTTACGATACAATGGGCCTTCTTTATTTTAGCCTTTATTAAAGAAAAAAATGAAGAGGCAATACTTAATACAAAAGCAAATCTTTATCCTTTCTTGTCCTTTCAGCCCATGTCGTTACTACCCAGCGAGGCGTGGGGTCTCTGACTATTATGCTTATCCTGATGGCCCTCAGTATATGGATGAGTACCCTCTGTACCCATCAGGGGTCCGACCTGACAGCATCTGTTCTGTCTCTGCTGTGGGGGGATATGACCGACGCTGGACTGTCGAGGAGAAACGCCGCTCACTGAGGGATGGACCCCATCAGCTGTATGGACCCCCAATGCCCAGAGACCAGTGGGGGCAACAGTACTATGGTGCAATGGATACATCCATGAGGCGTCTGTCCATTCAGCCACGCTCTAGGTCTGTACCCAGGTCGCCATCCTCATCATCAGGGGGGCCCTACTCACCAGTGCCACACAACTTTGCCTCACCAGCTCGATCACCATCTGCCCGCTTTGACCATTTTCCAGGAAGGATAAGGGATGATGTGATCTATGCAGATCCATCAGTCTACAGTCTGAGGAGATCCCTCAGCTCACCAAAGGTAAAACAATGTTAATTATACTGAATGTAGGTTTTGATTTTAGGTGTCTTGAGGACTACAGTACCAGTCTTACTTTCTACATTGTAGATTATATTGAAGACAACTAATAAGGAACATATGGAATTAAGTGATAAATGAAAAAGCTGAATATGTTTTTATATTTTAGAAATATTGGAAATCCATATTAACTAACTACTCAACTAAATAAAGATAAATTATACTCCCTCATTACTTTAAGATATGAAAGTCAGTCAATCCAGAAAATTAAGAACTTTGAATGTGTTTTCAACTGCAGTTGCAAAAACTATAAAATGATGCCAAAACTACCTTTACCGTTACCTTTGCTGCACAGGATATGTTCATTCAAGTTAATCAGGAATCAGGGGAGACAATCAGACTGGTGACACATGAGGAAGGGCAAGTGACCTGAAACAAGAGGAGAGTTAATTTCCCAAAATAAAACAGGAAGTCACAAAACAAACATGGAAACAGGACAAAAACTCAACTTGACATACCGATGTGACACAGTGTAAATCTGGACTTTGGTCTCATGAGTGCAAATTGGAGATTTTTAGTTGTGCCTGCCATGTTATGGCATCTCCAAAATTTTGACTGGTACTGTATAATTAAGGCTTAGAATTGACTTTTTCTTTTAAATTTTCATATTCATTTCATATTCTTTTTAGAATTCCCACACCATGGGCTGAAAATAAAGACTTAAAAAGAATCTGTGTTAGGTATACAGGAGTTTCAAAAAGTCAGTGGGGATAAAAGAAAGAAAGATAGATAGATAGATAGATAGATAGATAGATAGATAGATAACAACTTTCATTTATTCTTTCCACCATGTTTCCTTCTTTCCATTATTACCTTACTTCATTCCTTCCTTCCTTTCTTTCTTCCTTTAGTATGACTACCCTGGTGATAGGAGGTCCTTAAGCCAAGGATTATACCACTACAACTACCCTGTATCCCCTTCCATCCAGAATAAAATGGTACGTGCCACTAGTATGGTAATACATATCCATCTACTGGATAATACACACGGTCACACACACGCAGTCCTGTGGTGGTCTACAGTAGTTATGGCACATAATGCAGGTATATGTAGCTTTGCTTTGCAACTGCAGCAAGCTGTGGGGTTTATTTCCACACATCTGTCCTGTCTGTCCTAACACTGTAAACATCACTGTCTTTCCTCTTTTTTTCCTTTGCTGTTCTGTCTCTAACACACCTCTGGAACCACAATGTGTGTATCTGTATGAGTGTATGGAGTGTATGAATCAGAATTAGGATCACTTTTATTAGCCACACACACATAAGGAATTTGACGCTACACAAAGGATGTTGAAATAAATATGCTTTATACAGCAGGTTGTATTATGTTGGTATATATAGTAGTAGAGTAGATTGTGAGTGATGATATTTACATTTGAAAAGGACAAAAGCTAAATGTTAGCAGTGAGAACAATAGTTTATAATTTACTGTTATTGCAGCAGTACATTTCCTGACACTTCACATCTTTTGTCAGCAGTTCATCAAAGAAATGGCCTGTAGGAAGAAAGTGTCCCTGTGCGTGGTTGTTTTGGCGCACAGAGTTATATAGCACCTCCCAGAGGGGAGAAGTTAAAGCAGGTTGTGTCCAAGGTGTGCTGGTATAAGTCCTTAATGAACGGCACACTATAACAATGACGATTTCCTGTGCAGTCTTGACTTTGTCTGTTGAAGTCTGTTCCTGTCAGTTTAGTGGCCGATCCAAACCAGTCAGTGAACAGAGAACAGATTGAATAAAGGCAGTCTAGAATTGCATCAGCAGCTCCTTAAGGTCCTTGTGTGTGAATGTATAAGAGAAGATGACAGAGAGAACTAACCTTTGTGTGCTCTACCAGTTTCGCTCCTGATCAATGGAACATTGCAGTCCCATAATTCCATATTTTGAGAGTTGTTTAGTTTGAAGAAACATAATAATTTGCTAGCTACTCAAAATTCTTAATCATTTGTGCCATCTTCTACATTTGGCATTACTTACAATACATTATGTAACTTCTTATCATGACAAATGAATCAGTGGACTGCTACTGTAGATAAAGTTCAAGGAGGACATACACGTGGGACACATCTGTGGCCTTTTTTGAACATATTTCATTGGCATTTCCTTTTATTGGACTGTGGAGGGAAATAGCTACTACTACTACTTTTGTCAAATAGACCAAAGAACAAAGAAATGAGCCGCTTTCATTGAGACAGACATACACAAGTGTTTCAGTTGATCACTGCTCAAGAGCTGTAGACCTCTAGTGTGACTGACTGGGTGTGCTTTGCTATTGTCTCCCCTGAAAGCATTCTGTCTTTACACTACGTGTTTGTGTGATTTCCATGTGTGTCGCTGTTGCTTGGCTCAGGAGGACATATTAGACCTTCAGCTCCAGCGCAACCTGGATTACTTAGACCAACAGGTAAGAGAGTACATACACAGTATTGCTTGCCCATGACATATTAACACATTGTGTTATTCCTCATTTTTTCCCTCATTTATTCCTTTCCTATGTTTTTTAATTTCTTGATGCTTGCCTGTAAATTAGCTTTACAAAACCATGTTAGCTTATCTTTTTCACATCTTTTCATTTTGCATTTATTTTTATTATTATTTATTCTATTTTATTGCTTTTCACAATGTGTAGTTATGATCATTTGATATTAATGTTAAAGAAACATCTGAACAGTTCAAAGCATCGTCACATCACAACAAATCCGCACCCAAAGACAGATGTATGATTTTCCAGTTCCAGTTTCCAATCATTTATACAGTATGATTATAACTAACATCATTTTAGCAGTAATTCTTATCTCTCTATAAATGAATTTGTCTTGTGGATTTGGACCTTGTATGTGAATTTATGCAAAAATTTTGGGGTGACACAAACAAGTTTATCAATTATAAAGGGATGAATCTCTGTGAATCTCTCTATGTTTACAGTTTTGGAGGGACCTAAGTGGAGGGCATTGTGAATGTAATAGTAATAATAGAATGAATGAATGAATAGAATGAATAATAGAATGTAATAGTATAATAATATGTGTGCGGGATGCTATGTTGTCTGGGGAAGGGAACAACTTTCTCAATAACACCTTTCAGTTATTTATGGCCACATGTGCCATCCATTGCAGAAACACTCTTATTAACATTATTATTTGTTAATAAGTAAGTAGTAATAATAGCATTATTACGTGTATTGTTAGGTACTTAACAGTTTATAGACTGCTTAAAATTAATAAAAGCTTTATGAGTTTCATCATATCATATAATTCTGTATAAAACCATATAAAGGAATTTCACACATTTAAAGGTCCAGTGTGTAGAATTTAGTTGCATCTGGTGGACTAATGTCTTCACATCACCCTCACCTTCCTAGTATAAAGGAGAAACAACACTTTAAGGACCCTGTCTAGAGTCACTATTTTGGTTTGTCTGTTCTGGGCTACTGTAGAAACACGGTGTTTCAATATGGTGGCCTCCATAAAAGAGGACCGACTCTCACTGTAGATGTTAAAGGCTAATTTTTAAGTAACAAAACCAAAAATATAATTTTTTAAAGGTGATTATACATGAATGAAAACATAGTTGTGAATATTATATTCCATGTCTGCTTTATTCTGAAAATAAAGTCCCTAAATCTTACACACTGCACCTTTAATAACTTTTCTTCCAATTTGAAAAAAGCTTTTGTTGTTACTTGAGATTAAGAGCTCTACATACTTTCATGCATTCATTAGTTAATTATGCATCAACTATGCATTAACAGTGTATCAAGATTAATTAAACCTTAAATATGCAGCTAATAGTTATTGAGTTGTAAATGGTAAATGGACTTGACAGATGAAGAAAGACAGAAAAAAAGGGGAGTGTAAGGGAATGACATGTAGCAAAGGGCCTGAGTCCGGACACTACAGTAAGGATTCAGCCTTAGTACATGCTTTCCAGAACTAAAGTGAAAGTAATGCCTTATTAAGGTTAATTACTCTTTCATTATGCACTTGTTAACAGTTAACTGTTAACAGCGCCCCATCCTTCTTAAAAACCTTTAAAATTAATTAACCTTAATTTAATTAAACTTCAACTCATAACAAATGCATAATAAGTTATGTAGAAATCTTAAATAAAGTTAACAAACAGTGGCATTATCGGTAAATTAATAAATGTGTTTGTAAAGTCATTTATTAATGTTATAAAGCAGTCTATAAACTATAAAATGTTTGTAACTTTTTTGCAAAGTTCTTAAATGCTTATGAATGTCTATTACTTAAAAAATATGTTCATGATTGTAAGACTTATTTTTATGATTTTAGATTTCTTATGCCTTATGTCTTCTTAACACAAAATAATGTTTATAAGATCTTATAAGAGCCTTATAAGACAAACACTTACCAAACACCTTAATACAAACTGGTGCAAAGTTTCTTTCAAATGTCCTCTCTTGGAAAATAAGTGTTCTTGATGACTTGTTCAAGAAATGAAGGTTTACCTTCCTCAGAATAAACCATGGAATGTAACTGTTTGATTGACATTGATCATTTGTTCAATCTTTGTTTTTACAGGTGCCTCCTTTCCATAATATCTACAGCAGAGAGTTACATCCCACACTGAAACTCAATGAGATTGAAACCAGTGTAAGAAACCTAATATGCATATACAATTAACAAACACTTCCATCCAGATGCTTCACACGTTTTTCAAACACAAATGGCCAAAAGTACACAGTAAGCAGTAAACAATCATTGTCCTGTCTGACATAGAAACTGTTGGGTCGCCTGTGTGAGCAGAACCGAATTCTGAAAGACCATGAGGCTGTTGTCCACAGACTAAGAATGGATAAGGTACATTTTCTTTTTGGTATTATGCTGTGTGTTTTCTTTTGTAAAGCTAACCACATTTTGCTGTTAATATAGTTAATAAAAACTATGAAGTTGACACTTCCTTAACAGCTGAGGATCTATTATGTTGAAGAAAACCCATAAAGCTAATCTTCTCTTACCATTTAAAAATACAGTATAGTATACCTATTGACCAGGAAAACACACTGACCTACTATATTTCAAAACTGAACATAGATGTTATTACTGTCCATTGTAGGGTATTTTCATTTTATGGTGAAAACATACATGCACTAATTTTTCAAATATTCAAATTAATGATAATAAAATATATTTTCATCCCAGAACCTTTATTATTGTTGAGTCATTTATCTATCATATGTCTGCAAGACTCAAAGTGGTGAGTAGTGGTGATGAATGAGCAGGAATGCTCATTTGCAATAAACTCTTCCTTTCTTGCTTGCCATGCTTCCTATCTCAAAGGACAGTCTCGAGGAAGCACTGGTGGAAACTCACCAGGAGATGGAGCTGTACCATAACCAGCCTCTGGCCATGGAAAAGCTGCAGTTCAAAAAGGAAACCCTGCAGAATCAGCTCATCAACATCAGAGGGGAGCTCTCCCAGGCCTCCAGTGTAAGACACTGCATAACATACTTTGGATGCTTTTGTAATTTTTGTAAGCCACAGATGTTATCATTCTCTCTGTATGGCTACCTTTACTTGTACCACTTTTAGGCTTTAACCACGACTCGTATGGAGTTTGAAGCATTAGAGGACGAGGCCAGTGCCATTCATGGAGACCTATGGGAACAGCTTAATGCAGGAGGGCAGGTAAATATTCACACTGTCATGTCACACTGTTCAACTTCAGCTGTATGGGAACTGGAGCTTGTTTTCAGGCTTCCATATAACTGGCCTTATCGGTAACAAGTGAGAGTTTGAATCCCATCTGTTTTATGCATTAGCATGCATTTGTTCATTTTCATATGTACTGTTGAGGTATATGTTCAGCATATCTTTCTCCTAAATCTGGAGATACTCAGAAAAGATGCAGCCACTTCATGTAAGGAGTGTTTCCTAGTGAGACATGGTGCTTGTTGTCCAGACAAAGAAAGTATTCACACATAGCAGAGTGCTTGTAGAAAAAAAAATTATTCTGTCTTCTGATGCAGATTTGTAGTGATGTGCTCTGAACTATTGTTTCCAGGCCTGAATATAAAATGAAAATTCTTTTTTATCCAGGTATAAAAAGTTTGGACTGAATGGGCATGAACCACAGCCTTATGTATGGTTCTCAGGTGGTCAAGTGGGGCATCTGGTAATTGGGTGGTTTGATTCCTGCAGGTCAAGTTGTAGAGCAAAAAAAAAAAAAGGGGACTTAAATTTGCTTCCGATGGCTGTGATATCATTGTGTGAACATGTGTGTATGGGAAAAAGTGTAACAATGCTTTGAGTGGTTGGTAGATCATTATATAATCAGGGATTATAGAAATACAAATCTGTTTAGCATTTCTCTGAGAAGTTTAGGAAGCTTCACGGTCAGACCACAGAGCTAAACAAGGATGCTGTCCTGCTCCACCATTTACTTATTACTATTCTAATTGTTGTTATTATTGTTATTGTTGTTATTATTATTACTTATTTACCTGTATTACAATCAAGATTGCTTCTTACTTATTTATTTATTATGTTTTCTCTCATTATTACCATCTTTTACACTATTTAATTGATCAAATAGTAGGAGCTAATGGAAATTTCACTGATGGCTGTACCTGTATGATTATATGTGACCAACTGAATAATTAATACAAAATATTGTAATGGCATATACCTTTTGCTTGAAACCCAATGTATATGCCATTACAAGTTTGTTTTTATTTTTAATGAAGTATGGATAGTGATATTGTCATGAGGGAAAAAGCTATTTCTTCTTATATGCTATACATTATAAATTATTTCACTGACCTCCAGTGATAGATTATCTAGCAAATGAGATGTCTGCCTTCTTCATCTCTCCCTCTGTCTCGCTGTGGCGACCCCTGAAGGGAAAAGCCGGAAGGAGAAGAAGAAGTAGTCTAGATATATTATCTATATATATTTATTATATATATCTAAGATATTAATAGATATATTATATATATATATGAGATATGGTTACATTGAATAATCTTCATAGATAATCCACAGACCTCACTTTCATAGGGATTGTTCTCTTTTATTTTTATTGTCTGTTCTGGTATTTTGCAGAGTGAACTGGTTTGCAGGCACATCCAGAAAGAGTTTTGGAGAGTACAGGATGTGTTAGAGGGACTGCATAAGAATAACTCATCTAGAGGTACTGACACAGCCAAGCACAGAGGTAACACACTGGAACTGGAACTGAAAATTATTACATGTTTCAAAACACCAGTCTCTGTCATGTTTCATATTCTAATGACTCCCTCTCTCCTACACAGCGACCAGTGGCACATCAGGCTCCTTTAGCACCAATAGTCCAGCCAGTCCCCTGAGCTCAGTAAGCCTCACCAGCCCACTCAGCCCCTTCTCCCCAGTGCCCGGCTCCCAGGCCTCCCCCACCAAACAGCTGGGCCCGGAGGTAAGCACCAGACACACCCAGCTGAGGACCAACCCCAGTCCAAAACCTGGGCCAGGTCCATGCTCAGACTCTACAACCAACCCCGAAGTGTGTAAGAGATCAAACCCTAAACCCCGTCCCAACTCATGTATAGTGCCTCATTTCAAAACTGACATAAGTCTAGACCCAGAATTTACAGAGTCTGACACAAGTCTGCATTCAGAAAACAGAAATTACTATGGTTGTGAAACTCGTGAAAACACACCCCCTCGGCTCTCCCTAGCTTTCCAAGACTTTAGAGATTCCTTGAGTAGATTAGACCCTGTGATAGATGAAACATACCCAAACATCAACAGCAGAATCTACTCAAACTTTGACCAAGCTATAAATCCAGGCAAAGTCAGAACAGGGGAGCAGATCAGTTTGTTCCAAGAACAATGTCAGGACTCAAAGTATGTGAACCAGCACACAGTCCAAACCAACACCGGCCTTCAGGAAGTTAGTTGGTTAACCACAAATGTTTGCAGCCACAAAGTCAAGATTGGTCTCAGAAAAGATGTCTATCCAGACTCCCACCCATGTCACTTCTTCAATGATAGCCTCAGAAACAAGTCCTCCATCAGACGCTTTTCTATGCCTGAATCCAAGATCGTCCAGGACTTATATCAATGATGTCTTTTAGTTACACTACAGCCTAGATCTTAATACACCTTCAGTTAGTTTCTTTAGAGGTGCTGACCCTAAAACAAAACCTCATTGCCAGATAGCATCCCTGCTTTCATCTAATGCTATTGGAGGTACTAGGCCACTGACTTACCCCAACAATCGACTTGGCATTGCTCCAGTGATCTGTGCCATAACACGGTCAGATTCACTCAGTAATCACTCAAGTAATGTGTTCATACAGGCCCCAAGAGTATAGCCACCACTCAGTTGATTCTGATAATTCCTAATTCTGCCTGTTCTGATTGTGAAATGAAGGACAATAATTTCCCCCAAATCATAAACATTTTGTGTTGCCATTGCTAAATGTCATCATGACATAATTTTTGTCCCATTCTGTAAAACAATTGGTGCTGTTCATTAGTTTTGTAGACTGATCCTTATCTAACCTTTCATTCTTCAACTGTTATGCAGTGACCGATGATCCAGTGAATCCATGGTCTACTGTATTTGCTTTGCTAACACTCTTTGGCATTGTTATCTCTGATTAACATAAAGATTTTGAGAATTTAAAGTCACAGTATGAAAAGTTTATCTTCAGTTACCTGTTAACTAAAATACAGTCAGATATATGAGTTAAACATAGAAATTTGATTTTGCTTTGGTTTATGGCAGTACCTGAGTATGATACATATGAACTGTATGCTTTATCCTTTTAATTCCACTTCCAAATTGGTTCCAAATTATTTTCTTAGCAATGCAATGCTATTGCAAATTTCTGTCAGACAGGACAATGATTGTTTACCACATACGGTGTATTTTGAACAAATTTCACACAGCCACATTAGCATAAACATTGATAATTTTCTTCTTTATAATTCTACACTAGGTGATTTAATTGCTTACATGGTGATAGTTGAGATGTCATGGCTGTTTCACAGAGGCTTTCGTGGACCACATGGATGTAAGAATTCACAAAAGTCTCTTGTCTACGTAGACGGGTATTTTATCGGCCACCTGCTGACGTCTAGCTCCCTAACATGGGTTTAAGACCCCATTCTACAGAATCAATCCAATGAATGCTTTCTGCTTTCTGCTTCTGATATGCAGCACTCTCTCTTCCTCATATCCTTTCTTTCCTGCCTTACTCCTTCCCCTCTGTCCTTATGGTGAACTAGGAAAGTGTCCCCCCAAGGCCTCCCCTCCCCAAGTCCTATTCCCTTCTGGAGACTTCCTCTACCTTACCTCCCTCCATCCCCCCCCTGCCCTTTGACAGCACCACCTGGCTACGCAGCTTGGGCATCGATGATGGTTACCTTGATGGTGAAGATTCTTACATCAGAAAGGTATTTGGGTGTTTTCCCGTGTCCTGCCCTAGCTTCACAACTGTTTTCCAGTGTCATTTTTCAAAAACATAATCGAACTCCAAATTCTATATAATCCCATGAAACTTCCATTTGTTCAAGTGCTCCACCCATTATCCCAGTCTCCATACCAGCCCGGATTTGACCTTCCAAAGCACTTGTTTCAAAGTTACTGCTCCTTTTTATGCCCTTAGCTTCTATTAATGTCTTTGCCAGAAAGATTTTTTTTCTTCTTTTTTAATGAACACAAGACATTACAGTTCAAAATGTACCACAGGTGCAGTGGTATGAAGGCCATCACTTGTCAGGATGAGCAGCATTTAGCTTTTTAGAGCCCCATGTGGAGTTCTCAAGAGATCATCGGTCAATCTTTACATGTGCCTATTTGTATGTCACGGTAGTGATGCAGTCAAGTTAGCTTGTGGTTACCCCAGGAAGCTGCACCATGAAAGTAATTTTTACAAATCAGGAAGCTCCTGCCTCATTTACTGCTACAAACCAGATTTGTGGAGCAGTTTATATTTCTGGAGAAATCATAGTCCATTTTGGTTCTCTTTGCTCCCTCAAAGGTCAACACTGTCAAGTCAGATTGCAACTAGTCAACAACACAGTAGTGATGTGTCGGTCGCGAACGATCCGGTTCTAAGAGCCGGCTCTTTGAAGTGAACGACGGGAGCCGGCTCCTCATTTGGAGCCAATTTAGGGAGACGTTTTGGGGGTTTTTTCACTTCGGTGCCTCACTGTCTCCTCCCCCTGACAACTCTCCCTCATGCCATGCCTGTTCTCACACAACTTGACCAATCACGTTCGGCTTTCAATTAAAAAACTGGAGGAAAAAAAACTCACGGGAAAAAACTTTTTTTCCTCCACTTTTTTTGTGTGAAAGCTGCACGTAATTCAAGATGTATAGCAGCATCCATGGCAGGGGTGACACACACACACACACACACACACACACACACACACACACACACACACACACACAGCGGTCGCGGAGGACAAACACGACAGGAGGGATATTACATTTTATTTATATAGCACATTTTTACACTGCATGCACTGACCAAAGTGCTTTACAATGTCAAAAATAAAATAAAATATAATAACATTTAAAAATATAAAATAATAATAACAGCAATAATAATAAAATAATAATTAATTAATAAAACCAATTAATAAAGTGTGAGGAGCCGTTTGGGAGCCAAAAGAACCGGCTCTCCAAAAAGAGCCGAAATTCCCATCACTACAACGCAGTCAAAAGCCGATTCTATTGAAACAAGATGATTTTGGTCGAAAATGTAATTCCTTGAGTGGCCACTTGAGACAGGCTGCAGAAGTGAGTCAATCTCCATAAGCAGTCGTATTGAAATGCCCGATTTCACTGCGTTTACAGCAATGGTTTTGGATTAGTTTATATCTCATTTAAATTTTTGAATTGTGAGGGAGGTGAATTTTAGTTTTAACTCACTCGTTCAGATGATATTAAGTTGCAGATAATTAACAACGTGACCACTTGATTGGCAGGTAAGCACCATTATAGATGGCTTATTCGAGCACCCAGATGTCATTCGACCCACTTCAGGTCCACAGACGATCCACATCTTTGCCAATATTTAGATTACATGGGAGGCGGAAGAAGTAGTACATCCGACACTTTCAGCTTCAAAGCAGCACTTCAGAAACCTACGGGTGACGTCAATCAGACTCTGTCCTATTCTTTTTACTGTTGTTTTTAACATGATGTCCTCATGTAACACAGTAATGCATTATCTAATGCATTCTGTTTTTAATCAACATGTTTGGATGTGTATTGGAATTTTTCACCACCTTCAGGTCTAATTTGATTACATAACAAATTATATCTTTTCTCTGTCTTTTAGCCAAAGTTTGGAGAGGAGAACAATATCAGTGATGTGCAGGACCAGATCCAGGACAGACAACCCACCATGAATAAAGGTTCACCAACCTGAGCTCAAGTTTCCATGTGATAGCACTACTGATCCTTTCTCATAGAGCATGGGATTACACTGATACACTGACATTTGTAAATTAGAAATGAAAGAAAACACATAATCCAAGTCAGAATTCAGCCTTTTGAGATGTGACTATTATTAAATCACGTGAGACTGACAGGATTTGTATAACAATGTTAATTCATCTCCCTTTTCAGTTGGCATTGTTCCTCCTCGAACAAAGTCCCCCACTGACGAATCACACAGCAGCTCAGCTGGAGTTTCCCGCTACAGTGATAGAGTGCCTAATGGAATCTCTAGGGTATGTCAACCTAAACTACATAATATACATAAGTTTATCTAAACCGCAACATACACAGATGTGTAGCCTCAAATCTACAATAAAAACATTGTGTAGAAATCATACCATCCAGGCACCTTTAGTGTGCACAGGAACTTCAAGGGCCTCACATGCTCACATACTTTAACATACATTATGTTAAAGACCTCATGATTCTAACACTAAATAAACTGTGTAGGTATTATTCAAATCTAGTTAAACAGTGCCATAGTTTAATGCCTAAATGTTTATGTTACACCCAGATAACTAATAATAATAATTTAACTTTTTCTGTGATCATGGGTGATCATTTATTATCTGGGTATGATCATGGATATAAATATGCAAATAACCATCCATCCATTTTCTGTAACCACTTCCCTCATCAGGGTCGCAGGGGGCTGGGGCCTATACCAGCTGCATTAGGGAGATGCGGGCTACACCCTGAACAAGTCAATATGAAGTTATGCAAGACTTGATTTATAGCTCGAGATTACAATTTGATTTTACATTTATGTTTGTTAAAAATAAATTTTTAGCACAGCATAGTAATACTAATCTTGTAGTATTCTGTGGTCAACTGTGTCGAAGGCAGCACTAAGTTTCAATGATTCAGGATGAGGACTAAAATCTTAGCCGTATTTTTATGCCACATCTTTTTCACAGGAACGTCCAAAAAGCGCTGTGTTTACTGCAGAGGTAAAGTCGAAGATGAGCGTTGAAGAGCAGAACGAGCGACTCCGCCGTAACCAAAGCAGTTCTGTGAGGGACAAGAGACGGAGTCTAAACCTCTCAGGTGGCCAGTCTCCAGCCAACTACAAAGTGGTATGATCAACCATGTGACGATCCTTCTCAAACAGTTGTGTGTCTATACCAGCTACTAGCTATACATAAAGATTACAGTTGTAAAGAACAAGGAAGCTTAATGCAAGGTTGCAAGGTAGAATTGTTCTTCATCAACTTGTATGTATACTGTCTAAAAATATTACCATTAACACCTTTAGCTGTATATTCAAAGTCATTCATTATGTAAGTCAAGATATACATAGTAGCATTAGCACATCCTGGTGGATTATGTAGTCTGAGTAACATGCACAAATGCTGCTGTGAGCAAGTTGGAAGCCATGACGTAAGTAGGAAAAATGTACACACACACACACACACACACACACACACACAAAAAAAACAATTATTATATTATTACTGTGTATGAGTGTGTGTGTGTGTGGACAGATTCGTAGGCGGCTGACAGCTCACGAGATTGACATCAAAGACTTGGAGACAGCAGTTCGAGGCCAGGGACAGGAGTCACCTCGGGAAGAAATTGCTCGCCTGAGGCGATTACAGATTGAACCAGATCAGTATGACCTGGACATGAGCAAAGAGGTGAGATCATCCAGATAAGGCATGGCACCCTCATTCACTCTTGAATTCATTTTGGATATCTCAAACGCACAACTCTCAGACAGATTGATGTAAAATCAGGCAAGTTTACTGATAACATACAAAATACATAGATGCTTACAAAGGTCCAGGTTGGCAGGATAGGCAAAGGAAAGAATCCAAGTGGCAGACTGGGGTTAGCAACAACCATGTCCAAGGCAAACAAAAGCACGGAATCCAAGTCCAAAAGGTCAGGGGTCTGGAAACAGTGGGGAAGCACAATGCATGATTTGGCTGATAATGAGTTGGGCCAATGCATATACTGCAGGAATAATGAGGGGAGAGTGTATAGGTGTGGGAGGAATGGGGTTATTGCAGGGGCCATAACACAATGCTTTTCCTGCAAGGTGCGGGGATGCCCCCTGAGTGCTGGGAGGAAGTGAACGAGGGCTCTCCACCTCTTCTCCTTTGCCAAAATAATAAGATATGTCACAGATGTGGCATGTCAAGATATTGATATTGCACAGGTGTGTCCTGGACTGCACAGTAAAAAAAAAAGGGACCATCTCAACTCAAAGGCAACATGATGCAAGACAATTTTAAGTTTACTCAACTTGTCTCATCTGCTGTTGGCTTAACAAGGGTTTTCGAGTTTAAACTTAAGTTCAGCCAACTTATTTTTCGTTGTTGACCAAATTAGGTTATTCTTCTTACAATAACAAATAAATGTTTGCTTTGATAACATGTATTTCTACATTTAATATGATGTTTTTTTCAAGTTACCTGTACTTTAAAATATGCTATATATAATTGCATTTAAATGTATTCATGCAAAAAATGATCACACACAAATCATTGTCAACTGAAAAAATATATATTTGTAGAGATAAAGATCACAAAGATTGTGTCTCTCTTGCAAATGAAACAGACCATTTGGCACTGTGCAGAAACAAGTACTCAGGCTGCATCACAAACTAAACCACCTGTGATTGCTGTATCCAAGTGTGTCAATCACACATTTTAATTTTACAACGAAGAACTAAAAACACTTTAACCTTTACCTGAGCATTAAAATCAAGTAAACCTTTACACCTGAGTGTCAGTGTTAATATCTGGATTACAGACTCTACTTAAATCTTGAAGGCCTTAATCATTCAACAAATACGTACAAAATTTCAAATAATTAAGTGTTCTGAAGGAATCTGAAATTCCACAACACAATAAAAAAAATAAAAAGAACCTCTTACAAGCAGCATCTGAAGACACCGGTGTAATCCTTACCAATTTTACCATAAATGAACAGAACTGCTCACATATATGCACATCTTTTAGACTGAACTGACATGACTAAAGAGCAAAAAACAACTCTAGAAACGTATAAAAGTCTAGTGCATTTAAACAAGTCTAGAAACTTATAGAAGTTTACTGCAAAAGCTTTGCTTTCAGCGACCTGATGCGCTGTGAGCATCCAGACCCAAGCTCGAAAAAAGATGGTCTGAATTGCTTCAAAGATGTACCTCAGTGATTTGGGGTTTTCAATGTCCATGGCATACAGAAGTCCGAAGAGGTATGCAAATGCTGTGGAGGTCAGGTAGGTCATGGAGTACAATGGCCCCTTCCAACACAACAGCGGTATCTTGCACAGTTGTTGGTGTGGTGGCACAATCATCTTCATAGATGATTAAAAATCCCAACAGATACACCTCGGACCACAGCATCCTCAGGATCAGTCGCCTCAGGAAATCAGAGACATTATTAAACACACAGGAAAGTAACTTTGGATAAAGTAACTTTGGATAACCAATATGCAATACCAGCCTGTATATAGGACCTCTATGTAAATAATCAACACCACCCCCCTCTTCTATTGTTTTTTATTTTCTTTGTTTGCACTAGTACTTATTTATTCTATTCTTCTATACTGTAGTTTAAATAATCCAGTTACATGTTTGCACTGAAGTGAGTTGCTTTCAATCTTATTGTTCGTGTGTATAGTGTCAATTGTACATGTGTATAGTGACAAGTTGTGATTTGGAGTTGTGATCTGTAGAACACATCCCTTGTCATGTTACAACAGAGTCACCCATAAACTTAAGACAATGCGTATGTGAACGGGACTCAGTCATTATGATTACCTGGTCCAGAGAAAGAGAATTACTCTGTTTGTAAAAAGCAGTCAAACTAAATTAAATTAGAGACAATCACTCAGTCGGATGAAGATGGGTAGTCCTCTCAGAGCTGCTGTCTTTCGTTGAGATACAATGTCCCTTGTCTAAAGATCTCACAGACACACACAGAGAGAGACAGACAGACAGACAGACAGACAGACAGACAGACAGACAGACAGGGTCATTGCAATACCTGGCCCCACCCCCTCTGGGGGGCCAGGTAAATATGGCTATAGTGTGCTGTTTGAAATTGTGAAACCTTTGGTATTGTTGTTTTCAGCATTAATGGTTCATAAAATGTGATATTTTAATCCAAATGACTAGTATGGACAAACAATACTCTTACTCTCATCTCTTGTGTGCCATCAGCTTAAGCAATGTTGTGTTCATCTACACTACTAACTTGTATGAAGCTCATGTGAGATTTTATGACCCATTAATGCAGAAAACCAGGCAATTCCCAGGCAAGGGTTCACATACATACTCCTCTTAAAGCACCTTACTTCACCTCCAGAGGTGGAAAAAGTACGAAAAAATGTAATTGATAAAAGTATCTTTAACTTTGCTTAAATTCACTCAGAGTAAAAGTAAAAGTACACATCTAAAAATGTACTCAAGTAAAAGTACAAAATTACTTCATTTAAAATGTAATTTGAGTACTAGTTACTTCATTACTGTTCATTGTCTTAACAAAAAAGGATGAGTCATGAAATAAAGTTCAGCACAAGTTGTTTAATATGCCTCGACATTGAATGAGTGCACATCCAGACTTAAAAGAAAACCTTGACTGAGCTGTAACATTTTCAATCCTATTGTCCAGGCCGACAACATTATGAGAAAAGAACTTCAGCAAGATTACAGTATTTCAAAGTCTCACAAATCTAAATAAAATGCACATAGGATCGACTATCAAACTAAAATGGCGTTCAGGATCCGACTATTCGAACTAAAATGGCTTCAGGATCTAATAGTCACAATAACATGTCCACAGGAAAGCCCACAATCTACAATTTCAGACCAGTAAAGCTTTTGTTTAGTTTCAGCAGCTGGTTTTCAAAGTTTTGGGCTGAAGAGCAACCCGGCAGAACTAAATAGCCTCTCACAGGCGGCTGAGGCGGGAAGGCCTGTGTTGAGCTACAACGACAGTTTCTTAATGTTTGGAAAGGAATTGAGCAGGTCCATGCTGTCTGACGCACAGGCCTGTACCCTACCAATTCCCCAGAACCCTCTGACTTGCGGCACTTCACCGCTGAAAAGTAGTCCTCCTCGTCTGATGAAGCTGCCTGCTCCCTGCACCCTGCCCACTCAGCATCTGCCATCTGGTCAATTTGATGCCTCACATAAAGAAGTCCTGTTTAATGACAGACAACCGTATGGATATTAAGTACAGAGCTATTTGTTCTTAAAGAGTACTAGACGATCAGCTAAGTCATATAACATACTGCATTTCAATAGCCACTATTGCACTTCAATAACCCCACCTCCACTAACAAACACACAAGCACAATACAAACTGTAAATTTATTGTTATTAGTTATTTAAATATTATGCTTTTTTTTAGCATTTCTACGCATGTGGCTAATAAACTCCTTGGATTCTATATTGAAATGTTGTTCATATGTATTTGTTGAGAGAAAACAAATGAACAAGACTAAAAGGAATTACTGATCATGTGATATTAAACAATGGAGGTCATACTGCTTCAGTGACTTCAACTTTGTCAGTCCCAGCCCGTCTTAAATTTGGTAGGAGAATTGCTGCTGAGATAAGCTCTGCGGTCCTCCATCATGACTCTGAAGTGCTTCTGGACTCCTTGCGTAGTTGCCCGAGAGGAGAGGAAGACACATATTGGCCGACGCTTCCAGCCTTCTCAGTTTGGACTGCAATTCAGAAATCACTGGGAGCAGCCACCCAAGGTTGTGGTGTGGTCGCTGACTGAAGAATATTCAAGGCCTTACCACTGTTTCATCACACAGCAGAACTATCCAGAAAAGCAATTTTCTACTGGACTCAACCTGCAACAATACAAATAAATACAAAAACAACAACTCAATTTGTTTTATTAATTTTTACTTGTGCATCCAGCATTGTTTAGTCATTATGAATGACAAATGCTAAGATATGCATTAAATAGTTTGAAATGTAAAAACAAAAACTCACATTTCCACTTTCAATTCTTCGCAGACACCCCTGATGGGCATCCACCCCTTGTTCTTTATGATGCGTAGGACTCTCGTCCACAGCCATGTATGTTGCATTCCATCGGGGTCTTGTGGGTCGAATAGCTTAAGACCACATTGTCTTTCACAGCTTCTGCTGCAGTGTGCGAGCGACCTGACTTATTCCACAGAGCTGGCATGTCCCAAGGGGTGGGCCGTGAAAGCCTCTTGTAGGTGTCGCTCTTCTTTTCAGCAAGGTCAGCAATCTGTCGTGGCAACTAAGTTCAGGCAGGTGGCATGCACCTCTGATGTTTTGGGGAGCTGATACTCAAGGCCATTATCCTCTGAAGGTGCTGAAGGTGTCCAGAAACTCAACATCATCCTCTGCGTCTGAATCTTCTTGGTCTGTGTCTGAACCTGGCAATCCTCAGACCTGACTCGCATCACCAAATACAGAGAATGCCTGATGGAAATTGGAGCCACTATCTGTAGTGGTTCTAACCACTTTACCACGAATCGGTACTGGCAGTGGATGTCATCCAGGACAACCGGCTAGGACATCAAAGGTGTGTGAGCCTTTAGGTGCTTGCATGCCAGCAAGACGGACCTTCTCTCAAGAGTGGTTGTCCTCATCATCCATGGCAGGTGACCCCTATGTAGTTGTGGGCAGTGGTTGTTGCAACATGAGCTATGTTACTAAGGTCGCTGTTAACTTGTCTCTCATATCAGCAGTAGCTCAGCAATTTGCTCTTAACAGTGGGGTCTGGAGAGCATTTTGTATTGAGGATTGGAGAGCAGCCGCGAACTCTTTAAATGCTGGGCTGTTCTACCAAAGAGAAGGGGTGTGACCTTCACAATAGCCTGATGAGGAAGCGGTCAACTGTCCTTGAGACGCACGATGGCACCTCCCACCCTAGTTGGGCCTGGATGCCTGGAGCTTGCTCTGTTTACTCTTGCTTCTTGCTCCTGTAGTGACTTCTGTGAACATGCCACTAAAAACAGCAAGCTTTTGATGGATGCTTTCTCTGTAAATACAAACATACAAAGAAGGTACAGAAGACTCAGTTTAAAAAATGCGATTTAAAAGCTACTA